>NC_063332.1:134387512-134407155 GCF_021869965.1 Rhincodon typus | reverse complement strand
AGCGGCAAGTTCTGGGGCACAAGTCTTTAGTACTATTGCCGGAATGTTGTCAGGGCCTGTAGCCTTTGCAGAATCCAATATCTCCAATAGTTTCTTGATATCACATAGAGTGAATTGAATTGGCTGAAAAGTGGTAGTTGTAATGCTGGAGACTGCTGGAAGCGGCTGCAAAGGATCATCACTCGGCACTTCTGGCTGAAGATCACTGTGAATGCTTCACCCATATCTTCTGCACTGATCTGCTGGGCTCTTCCATCATTGAGGATGAGATATTTGTGGACCCTCCTCCTCCAGTGAGTTGTTTAATCATCCACTACCATTCACGATTGGATGTGGCAGGACTGCAGAGCTTAGATCTGATCCGTTGTTTGTGGGATCGCTTTGCTCTATCACTTGCTGCTTATGCTGTTTGGCATGCAAGTAGTCCTGTTTGGTGGCTTCACCAGGTTGAGACCTCATATTCGGGTATGCCTGGTGCTGCTCCTGGCATGCCCTCCTGCACTCTCCATTGAACTAGGGTTGATTCCTGGCTTGATTGTAATAGTCGAGTGGGAAGTATGCTGGGCCATGAGGTTACAGATTGTGCTGGAGTACAATTCTGCTGCTGCTGATGGCCCAAAGCCTCTCATGGACACCCAGTCTTGAGTTGCTAGATCTGTTTGAAGACTGTCCCATCTAGCATAGTGATAGTACCAGATTGGTCAGGATGAGGTTAAGCATGTTTTACTGTTTGTTGGTTCCCTCACCACCTGCTGCAGATCCAGTCTAGCAGCTATGTCCTATAGCACCCGACCAGCTCAATCTGTTGTACAGCCAAGCCACTCTCGCTGGTGGACATCGAAATCCCCCATCCAACATACATTATATGCCCTTGCCATCCTCAGTGTTGTTCAATATGGAGGAGTACTGATTCATTAGCTGAGGGAGGACAGTACATGGTAATCAACAGGAGGTTTCCTTGCCCACGTTTAACCTGAAGCCACCAGACTTCATGGGATCCGGAGTCAATGTTGAGGACTCCCAGAGCAACTCCCTTCCGACTATATACCACTGTGCCCCCACCTCTGCTGGGTACGTCCTGCTATGGGAATGTGACATATCCAGGGATGGTGATGCTGGTGTCTGTGACATTGTCTGTAAGGTATGATTCCATGAGTATGACAATGTCAAGCTGTTACTTGACTAATCTGTGAGACAGTTCTTCCAATTTTGGCACTAGCTCCCAGATGTTAGTAAGGAGGACTTTGCAGGGTCGAGAGGGCTGTTTCTGCTGTTGTCTTTTCTAGTGCCTAGGTCAATGCTAGGTGATCCGTCCAGTTGCATTTCTTTGAAACTTTGTAGTGATTGGTACAATTGAATGGCTTGCTAGGCCATTTTAGATGGCAATTGAAAATCAACCATATTGCTGTAGGTCTGCAGTCACATAGTCCTCTGTAGGTGATGCATTTTGGAAGATCAAATTCAGGTGCTAATTATTTGGTAAAGGCAGAATCCTTAACAGAATTGAATACAGAAGTATCTGGCTTACAAGTCCACAGAGTCCTGAAAGTGGCAACACAGGCGGATAAGGTGGTCAAGAAGGGATACAACATGCTTGCCTTCATTGGCCAGGACATCGAATATAAAAGTTGGTAAGTTATCTTACAGCTGTTTGGAATATTGCATGCAGAACTGGTCACCACACTACCAGAAGGATGTAGATGCTTTGGAGAGGGTGCAGAAAAGGTTTACCAGAATGTTGCCTGGTCTGGAGAGTTTTAGTTATGAGGAGATGTTGGATAACCCTGGATTGTTTTCACTAGAAAGACAGAGGCTAAGGGGCAACCAGATAGAAGTCTACAAAGTTATGAGAGGTGTAGATAGGTGGATAGTCAGAGGATTTTTCCCAGGATGGAAAGGTCAACTACAAGAGGGCACAGATTCACGGTGAGAGGGGAATTTTTAAAGGAGAAGTGCAGGGAAAATTTTTCACACAGCGGCTGGTGGGTGTGTGGAATGCACTGCCAGTGGAGGTGGTGGAAACAGGCAAGTTAGCAACATTTAAGACATATCTTGATAGACACATGAACAGGAGGTGAATAGAGGGATAAAAAACACATATGAGTAATAAATAGTGGGTCTAATTAAGGATTACAAATCTGCACAGGCTTGGTGGGCCAAAGGATCTGTCCCAGTGCTGTATTATATTGTTGCATTTTCGTAAGGCAAACCGGGACAGGACATATACACTTAATGGTAGGACCCTGGGGAGTGTAGCCAAATAAAGAGACCTATGGGTGCAGATGCATAGTTCCTTGAAAATGGAGTTGCAGATAGACAGGATGGTGAAGAAGGCATTTGGCACACTTGCCTTCATTGGTCAGAACACGGAGTAGAATAGTTGGGACATCATGTTGCAGCTGTACAGGATATTGGTGTGGCCACTTCTAGAATACTGCGTAGAATTCTGGTTGCCCTTCGATAGGAAGGATGTTGTTAAACTTAAGAAGGTATAGAAAAGATTTACAAGGATGTTGCCAGGACTGGACAGTTTGCATTATAGGGAGAGGCTGAATTGGCTGGGACGTTTTTCCCTGAAGCACCGGAGGTTGAGGTGTGACATCATAGAGATTTATAAAATCATGAGGGGCATGAATAGGGTGAATGTCCAAGGTCTCTTTCCTAGGGTGGGGGAGTCCAAAACTAGAGGGCACAGGTTTAGGGTGAGGAGGAAAGATTTAAAAAGGACCTGAGGGGTAACTTTTTTACACAGAATGAGGTGCATGTATGGAATGAGCTGCCAGAGAAAGTGGTGGAGGTGGGTACAATTACAATATTTAAAAGGCATCTGGATGGGTATATAAATAGGAAGGGTTTTGAGGGATATGGGACTGTGTCAGGTTGGGATGTACAGTTGACACAGATGAGTTGCATGGAAGGGTCTGTTTCCGTGCTGTATGACTCTATGGCTAACCAACATAATAACCAACTACAAAAATTAAACTTATGATCTATCAAACCATGGTTGATCATCAGCTGAGACTATAACAGTAAACAAAAAAAAAGACAAAGAACTGCAGGTCTGGCAGCATCTGTGGAGAGAAAGCAGAGTTAATGTTTCAGGTTCAGTGACCCTTCTACGAACACTCTAGACCCTTCTGAAGAGGGGCCACTGGATCCAAAATGTTAGCTCTGCTTTCTCTCCACAGATGCTGCCAGACCAGTTGTGTTTTTCAGGAAGTTCTGTTTTTGTTTGAGACTAAAACAGTATCCTGGGAATTGTAATGAGACATTTTTTGGCACTGTTCTGGGCAGCCCACTCAACAGTTCACAATGTTACACAGCATTCTGGGGGAGTCTGGGGAGGAAAGTGGTATGATGGAAACTGTGTCAAAACCAGTGGTCCCCAGCATTACAGATGCCAGTCTTCTGCAAATACGATTCACTCCACGTGTTATCAAGAAATGGTTAGAGAAACTGTATGCTGCAAAGGCTACAGGCCCTGATAACATTCTGGCAATAAGACTGAAGACTTGTGCTTCAGAATTTGCCACTCCCATAGCCAAGCTGTTCCAGTACAGTTACAACACTGGCATCTGCCGACAATGTGGAAAATTGCCCAAGTATGTCCTGTATGTAAAAAGCAGGGCAAATCCAACCCAGCCGATTACCGCCCCATCAGTCTACCCTCGATCATCAGTAAATTGATGGAAGGTGTCATCAACAGTGCTAGCATGCAGCACCTGCTCAGCAATAACCCGCTCAGTGATTCCCAGTTTGGGTTCCACCAGGACCACTCAGCTCCTGACCTTATTACAGTGTTGGTTCAAACACGGACAAAAGAGCTGAATTCCAGAGTTAAGGTGAAAGTGACAGCCCTTGACATCAAGTTGCATTTGACCAAGTGTGACATCAAGAAGCCCAAGAAAAACTGGAATCAATGGGTATAGATTTTATTGATTAATTTTATTAGAATTTTCAAACCTTAACAGAGTTGAATTGTTGAACCTCTAGCTCTGAGAATACTTTACTTCTATTTGTAACAGTGCCAAGGCCATACCTTGTATTTTTTTCTTGGTAAGGAGGTAACACTGTCAACATATCCACTTCATTTTTCCATTGAAGGTTCAGCTTCACAAAAGATGAGTGGGAACTCATATCCCAACACTTTGAACTTGGTTTTAGCTACTTTTCTCCGAAGGTGTTTAGGGATACAGGCCATAGGCAGGTATATAGAGTTAGGCCACAGATCAGTCAATGGTGGAACAGGCTCAAAGGATTGAGTGGTCTATTCTTGTTCCTATGTTCCACATAAAAAGCAGGACAAATCCAACCCAGCCAATACTGCCCCATCAGTCTACTCTCAATCATCAGTAAATTGTGCTCATGGTATTGGCAGTAATCTCTTTGCCTGGATTGAGGATTCAGGATCATTTTTAGAGTTGGAACAAAATAACTTATGGACTGCTTCAAGGATCAGTCCTGGGGGCTCAATTATTTCTTCTAAATAGTAACGACTTGGAGGTGCAGAGGGCAATGTCTTTAAACCTGCTGATACAAAAGTATATGGGAGGGCATGTAATGATGAGGACATAAGGAATCTGCAAAGGCATATAGATAGATTGAGTGAGTGGGCAAAAACTTTACAGATGGAGTTTACTGTTGGAAAGTGTATAGTAATGCATTTTGAGAAAAAGAATCAAAAGGCAAACTATTATTTAAGTGGAATGAGACTCCAAAAAAAGTGCAGCACAGAAGGGTCTGAGTGTTCTTGTGCATGAAACACAGAGTTAACAAAGTAATTAATCAGGCAAACAGAACTTTGGCCTTATTGCTAGGGCGGTTCGAGTTTAAAAATGGGGAAGTCTTGTTACAATTGTACAGGGTGTAGATGAGGCCACATCTGGAAAACTTGGGAACAGTTGGGAATGAGGAACATACGTGGAGGTTTGCTCCCTGGATATATGAAAAAGTATACTGGCATTGGAGGCAGTTCAAAAGAGATTCACTAAGCTGTTTCCTAGGGTGAAGGAGCTGACCTATCAAAAACATCTAAACACATTAATCCATTATTCATTAGAGTTCAGAAGATGAGGGATAATCTTATTGAAACACACAAGATTCTGAGGGGACCTGGCAAGGAATGGTCACTCAACCTGAAACATTAACTCTGATTTCTCTCCACAGATCCTGCCAGTCCTGCTGAGCTTTTATAGCAATTTCTATTTTTGTCTTTGATGTTAATTCGGTTCTAATAGTAGGGGAATATTGAACAAGGGAATGTAGTTATAGGTGTGAAGGAGCTTCTTCCCCAAAAGGGTAGTGAATATCTGAAATTCTGTACCCCAGAGACTTGTGGAGGTTCAGTCCCTAAAAGGATCTAAAGGAGAAGTAGATAGATTTTTGAAATATCAGGGAGTTGGTGGCTGTGATGAGCTGGCACTAAAGAGTTGTTGAGGCCTGTGGCCTTGTGGCAGGTCAGCCATGATCTTATTGAGTGACAGGGCAGGCTTGGGCTGAATGGTCTGCTCCAGCTCTTAGTCGTATGTTCACTGACATAGCAACTAAGTTTCGTCAGTCTACAACAATACATAGTAAAGAGAAAAGAGTAATAATGGACATGGTAATGGAGAAATGGATCCAAACTAGGGAAACTAGTTAAATTTCTAACTGACAATGGGACAAGGGTTAGGGTAGAATCTACCAATGATAAATATAGAGATATTTGTGAAAATATGCATATTGTGGTCATGAATATGACAGCAGAAAGTCCCTTTAATAATGGAGTATGTGAAAGTAATCACACAATAATAAGTGAGATGCTTTATAAAATCTAAGTGGACCAACCAAATTGTAATTATACATCTACCCTCACATGGATTATCCATGCGAAGAATTCACTGCAAATGACTGGGAGCTACAGTCCATATCAATTGTTATTTTGGGAGAAATCCAAAAATTCCTTCATTAACCAATCAAGATTCCCCAGGTTGGGAAGAGACTCCAGTTAGCTCCACTTCTTTCTGAATAGTTAAATGCCATACATGCAGGGCTAAAGGCATTCATTAAGGTAAGATTTCAGGGAAAGTTCAACAATCCTTATAGCATTGCATAAAGCCAAATAAATGCTAATCTGGGGGACATGGCATTTTACAAAAGAGAAGGTTCAAGAACAATTGAAAGGTCTAGGTAAGATTATAGGTAGTGATAGAAAAACAGTAATTTTATAGCATGGCAATCAAATTGCCAGGGTGCATTCCTCGAGGTTAATTGACACTGATTACACACTTACAGAATCTGAGCAATTCATAGGATCTCTAGAGGCACCAAACACCTCGCATACACATTTGTTAGACAATTATGAGGAGCAAACAATGGTAGGTGAAGGGTTGACTGAATATGGACAAACTGATACAGAAATGCATGACATTGCTATTTTCCCCAGAAGTCAACAACCAAAAAGAAAACATGCTAAAAGATGCCATTGAATGAAGGAATACCAACAATAAAGGTAAAGCAGAGAAAGTCAATGGCAAATATAAACATTTTCTAAATGTGAAAGATTAGGGACAGGAGGTAAAATCCATGACGGCAAAATAAGATAAAGATGTGAAAAACCAGAGAATAGAGTATAAGTTCTGAAAGTGAACATGTAATTGAATATGCCTCTATGAAAATATTGAGAACTTGTGAAAGGATTTCTGATCATAGAAGGGAGAATTCTTGCAGCAGTAGTATTCCAGATTAAAGACAAAACAAGTGAGTAGAAGTCATCGATTGACAAGTACAAGGACTAAGGATCAGGATGAGAAAACCATGAGAAGTAAAAGCCCTTATGACCAAGAAGTTTTAGTGGCTGTATAGAAATTGGAAGATAAGTTGATATAGGATACCAAATACAAAGAGTTGGAGATTTAGAAATATTTAGTTAATTCACTGAGGTCCCAGATAGTAATCTGGATGGGTACATAAATATGAAGGGTTTAGAGTAAAATGGGCCAAATACTGGCAAATGGGACTAGATTAAATTATGATATCTGGTTGGCATGAACAAGTTGGACTGAAGGGTCTGTATCTTTTAGAATAGAAGAATAGAATCCCTACAGTGTGAAAACAGGCCATTCAGCCCAACAAGTCCACACCGACCATCAGACCATTCCTCCCCCTGACCCATCCCCCTATAACCCACCTGAACACTACGGGCAATTTAGCATGGCCAATCCACTTAGCCAGCACATCTTTGGACTGTGGGAGGAAACCGGAGCACCCGGAAGCATCCCACACAGACACGGGGAGAATGTGCAAAATCCACACAGGCAGTCGCCCGAGGGTGGAATCGAACCCAGGTCCCTGGTGCTGTGAGGCAGCAGTGCTAACCACTGAGCCACCGTGCTTGTGCTGTACAATTCTATGACTTAATGATTCAGTCCAACTTGTCCATGCCAACCAAGTTTCCCGAACTAAACTGATCCCACTTGCCTGCATTTGGCCCATATCCATCTTTTCTATTCATGAACCTATTCAAATGTCTTTTAAATGTTGAAACTGTACCTGCATCTACTACTTCCTTTGACAGTTCATTCTACAAACGAAAAAGTCGCCCCTCAGGTCACTTTTAAATCTTTATCCCCTCACCTTAAAAATATGACTTCTAGTTTTGAACTCCATGAACAGCCACCTTCTAGAGATTTTGAGAGGCATGGATAGTCAGTGTCTTTTTTCCTCAGGGTAGAAATGTCAATTACTAGGGGATATAGGTTTAAGGTAAAAGGGAGTAAGTTTAAAGGAATTGTGAAAGGCAAATCTTTTATACAGAGGGTGGCAAGCACGTGGAATGCACTGCCAGAGGAGGCAGATACAATAGCAACATTTAAGAGGCACTTTGGCAGATAGATGAATAGGCAGGGAATAGAGGAATATGGACTGCGTAGTGGCAAAAGGGTTTTAGTTTAGAAAGGTATCATGTGTCGGTGCGGGCTTGGTGGGCTGAAGGACGTGTTCCTGTGCTGTACTGTGTTCTGTTCTTTGAGACAGAGGATGCTTTAAAGGAATTCATATGTTTCTACATTTCAAAGATGATCACATGAGTATTGTTGGACTCAACTATTAGGTCTTGCTATGTTTATCGAGGTCTTGTATAGGTGAAGTTGGCCTTTGTTTTGCAGGGAACATGAGGTCTACTTTTTCTCTTATGAGAATATGGTAAGCCCAAGTAAAGATATAAGGTAAGAAACCAAAATCTATCTAAAGCTGACCTCAATCTTACTGCACATTATTACATTGTAGTATTATATATGTTTTTATTCATAACTTTAATTATATATAGGAACATGCGAATAATTTTAAATTAATTCAGCTTCAGGCAGAAACTACCCTCCCTGCTGGGACAACCTGCTAAGAATTGGGCCATACTGTGAGAAAAGATACTGGATTGCTTGATCAGGTAGTTAATTATTTAAGAGTATGTGATGCAACATTTATCAGTTCCGGAATAAGCCAGCCCCAGATGAGGTATGAAAATTTACTCATCAGATGTGTCGAACACTCCAGATAGTCCCTGTGTGTTTGATCAGTTTCAAGCAATAGCTCTGTGCCCAGAAAGCTCTCAGGCAGAAATCCAAATAGGAAGTACTTGCCACTTCTCTCAATTCAGTGAGACCCAACTGAATTACCATATCCTTTTGAGACAGAGGTGACTGTAAAGATATACACTTACATAAAAGTTCACCTAAAGAACTCTCTAAAATGTGATCTTAATATTATTCATTATTTTGAACTCAGCATCATGTAAATTAAGTATTGTACTTTTAATTACTTGTTTGCTAATTTCATTTGCTTCTGTGTACTGTATATTCCTTTCTTGTAGTAAATATTTCATGGTTAGCCTGCAATTTTTGGTTTATCAATCTGTTTTATTTCACATCTTGAAAAGATCAAGTGCACAATATGGGCAATGAATACAATATTCAGTATATCTCTGCAGTGGGTCTGGGAGGGATGTTCTTCAGACCGTCGGAGTAGACTTGATGGGACAAATGGCTACTTCCACACTGTAGGGATTCTATGAGAATTGCTGGGAAATAACCTGGATTGTAACAAACTCTTAGTTATACTCGAACATAATTAATAGAATCCCTACAGTGTGGAAACAGGCCCTTCGACACAACTAGTCCACACCAACCCTCAAACCATCCCACCCAGACCCATCCCCCTATAACCCACCTAATCTACACATCCCTGAACACTATGGGCAATTTAGCATGGCCAATCCACCTAGCCTGCATATATTTGGACTGTGGGAGGAAACCGGAGCACCCGGAGGAAACCCACGCAGACACAGGGAGAATGTGCAAACTCCACACAGACAGTCGCCCGAGGGTGGAATCGAACCTGGGTCCCTGGCACTGTGAGGCAACAGTGCTAACCACTGAGCCACCATGCTGCCCAAATCAGACACCCCAGATGGGACTCGAACCCACAATCCCTGGCTTAGGAGGACAGTGCCTTATTCATTAGGCCACTGGGACCCCTTATTGCCTCAATTTTTCTCCGTTGGGCTGCGCAATTGACATGAGTTTATTGTTGAAGCTATACGATCAGTGTACATTTGCTGCTGTTTCTAAATGTATCTACTAGGAGTTAATTTTCTTTCAAAAATATGACTATAAATGAAAATCTAAAAAATTTGACAGAGAAATACAGTTTGTTACTGAAGAGCATATTATATGTTTCAACCTCTCCCATTGTATCATAAGATGTTGCTTCGTTTGACAGCACTACAGAGTTACAGTTCTCTAATAATTTCAGGAAGTATTCTTCAACTGACAGTATTTAAGTTCATAACCCATTCTTTATCAGAGTCTTCTGTTCTTGGAACTATTTTTCACCACTTTCCAAGAGCAAGTCCAAAATTAATTGTTACAAATAATAATTGTTCAAATAATAACCTGCACATTCTAATTTGCCTAAAAATTGTTGGTTAGTAAGTTTCTGTCAGACACTAACAATGCTTCCTACCTAAACACACTGACATAGGACTTGCAAACCATGGGTCATGATCTCCAGTGGCATTAGCTGCCAAAATGTGAAGGTTACAAATCCCTAACACACACAATGGCAGCTGTGGAGTGTAGCAAGACCCAGGAGAGTGATTTCAGAGGTGCTAAACATTGGCTGAATACTCTGTCAATCAGGACAGTAAGTACCCAGGGCAGCCAATCTGATGTAGACTATTCCCAATGACAATCTAACCAGTCAATATTTGCTGTTATTCTGAACAACACTGGAACAGAATCAGTGAAGTTCCTTCTTTCTTTTTTGCCTGCCCTTGGGCAGTTCTGTTGAGATTGCTGGAGCCTGCCCTACCCAGTGGATTAAAAATGGCTGCAAATGCCTCTTTTCTGTTAAACGAAGAGGATCTCTCAAACAGTCCCATGAAACAGAGATTTGAAGCCAATTGTAGCTGATCAGGAATCAACACTGTTGGAGCACTTGAAATGTATACCTGCCCTTACTCTTCAGATTGATGTCAGTACTGAGGGCCACAATGCACACAATTCCTATGATACATGCTTGAAGATAATATTCTTGAAGGCCTTCTGTTTTGTCCCCAGACTCCTGAACATGAAATCGCACAAGGAATATTCTGTGTGTTACGTGGCTGCAAGGAGGAAAGACATATTGCCTAGAATTAACTAGTTGGATTTGGTTGGTGCTCCAGCAATATCAGACCTCAAGTCAGACCTATGTGTCTTGTGCAGAGAATCCCTCTGTCTGATGTTTGACTCACTGCATATTCCAAAGAGAGCAACTGGCTTCAATAGAACTCAGCATAGGGCTGGATGAAGTATTGCACCAGATCACCGCAATTGTGCAACAATCAGACCTCAGGCAAAGTTCTCCAATTTGTTACAATTTGAGACAGAATACCCCAAAGTGTTAACCACCTGGGTGAGAAGGGATGAACTGGTTCCCCTTCTCCTTTGATTGGGCAAAATAAAGATAATTTAAAAAGGATTCCTTCCCTTGTGGCTATCTTTGTCTCAGACTACCTGAAATATTGCTTTAGAAAAGTGTCCATTTAGCCAGGCTTTCTTGAATTAACAAAAGTAATGAGTTTATTATTCATTAAATGGGAGAAAAATTAGTAACATACCACAATTACGCAATATAAGTGGTGAGTCAAAAAGATAGGTTTGTAAGAAAAAAAATTATATGGATTAGTGAAGAGTTGATAGTTGAACAATGAAAGTTACAGTGGAGATGACAGTAGTGTTGACATTGATAGTTGACAATTCAGATGTACGGTCCTCAGTTTTGCAGGCTTTTTGAGATCCTGTAGTTCTTCTTCCTTTCAACTGTGATTAATTTCCATCATTCTGAGTTCTTTTGTTGTTAGTTCTGAAGAAGATCCATTTCGGATTCTGTTTATTGTTAATAAACTCTGTTTTTTTCTCCATAGATACTGCCAGACCTGTTGTGTTTCTCCTGTACTTTGTGTTTTTATTTCAGATAACCAGCATTTGCTGTATTTTGCTTTTAGCTGAGTGTTTAATTCACTGCCAATTCTCTTCCAGGTATGCCCACCTTGAAAAAGTTCAGTTCTTTTGTCCACTGGGATTTTTGCTTTTAATCTTCCAGCTTGTTCATCTTTATTGCTTTCTACTTCCCTTATAGTGTTTGATAAAGTTTTTGCCAAAACTTGCTTTTTCAGCCATATCTCCTTCCTCAGTAACTGTCTCCAGTTCCAAATTACTTTATGCAGATTCCAGCTAATGTTCCATTCTTCACACTTCGAGCCCACCCAAGATTATGGGTATTTCCAAGACAAACAACACTCCTCAGTCAGCTGTTCATGCCACATCCTGAGATCTACACTCAGTGCCATGAACGGGCTTATGCGTACCCTTGAACACTCTCTCTCCATCAGCACCACCTTGTGCTATTCTCAAATCTGTCCTGGTCACCAGTTCCATTTCATTCTTCATCTCATTTCATGCCTTAACAAGAAACATATTTCTCTTCCTTTCATTGTTAAGGAAGGCAAGCTCTGAAAATTCACAGCTGCTGACGCCCCTCTGGCTTCTTCTTCCCCTCCCCTTCATCTAATTCCATCTCTTGTCATGCATTCACTATACCCTCTGACCTTCACCCCTTTTATGTTAAATGATCTGGGTTTGGGTACGACATGATGCTAAACTCTTCCGTTGTTTTTGTAGCCACTTCCTTGGACAAGAAACCTCTTCTTGCTGCACTCTGTTCCCTCAGATTGAATCATGACTTTGTTATCAAATCTGCTGAATAGGGGGGTGCAATGTCATCTGGTATTCTGACCTCTAACTTGCAGAGGCTGCGCATCAACTCTTAGACACATCCTCCAATTGTCTCCTGCAGGATGACCCCACCACTGAACCTCAAGAAAAATTCTAAAGAAGAATCATTTTGAACTCACAACATTAACTTTGTTTCCCTTTTCACAAACGCTGCTAAACCTGCTGTGTATTTTCTCTAGTACTTCTCTACTTTCTCTAGTATTTTCTGTTTTTATTCCTTTTGTTATCCTGTTTCCTTTTGTCTAGTTTGGCACAACCTGAATGAGAGAGCCTCTTTATTTGACATGCAGAGCTAAGGGATATTTCTTTGACTGTGACCTTCAAAGCACACTAATGCTCAAACCCAAACTGGTACGCATAACAGAGTTCAGTCCCACTAACTCACTCCAGCAGAGTTGAAACTAGCATTTTAATCCTTGTCCTTATATTCAACAAAAGGTGATACATAAAATGTCTACAATTTGGGAGACAATCCTCAGGCTGGTTTACTGTTCAGCAGGAGGTTGTCAACCCATCATTACTTTTGTGGCCACAGATCACCATGTAGTCTGTTTTGGATTGCTACTTCACCCACTTTTTGAAGGGGTGTTGTTTGAAGCTGTTACTGCACATGGACAGCAAGCCAAACCAAACCAAGTCTCACTATCACTGGATTCACAACACAGTGAACTTAAAATATTCACTGACCCTCAAAATTGCCTAATTGTTTTTAACCAGACTTTACTATGCTCAGTTTCCTATCATTCACTCCAACTCTATCCTTTCTCATGGGTTAGGGTGACAAGGGGAGGGTTTCTTCTTGAACAGAGATATGGATCAACTCATAATCAACAGCCAGTGCAGCTGCCTGTCATGTCATAGTTACTCTCTATTCCTGAAGGAGTGATTGGGATTCTTATTGGGAGGGATGTAGAGTTTTTGTTTCATTGAGATATTTTTAAGAGGCTTCTGTTGCAAGTGCCCATACCAATTTGTCAAAAGCAAGCTGTTTTAGCCTTTCAAATTCCAAATACGTTTCGTCAGGCTAAATCAGGACAATTTACCCATTCTAATTCTTTTGTCTCTTTTTTTTCATTCATTCATGGGATGTGGGCATCACTGGCTAGACCAGCATTTATTGCTCATCCCTAACTGCCCAGGGGAAGTTAAGAATCAGCCACATTGTTGTGGGTCTAGAGTCACATGTAGGCCAGACCTGGCAAGGATTGCAGTTTCCTTCCCTAAAGGACATTAGTGAACCAGATGGGCTTTTCCTGACAATCAACAATGGTTTAATGGTCATCATTAGACTCTTAATTCTAGATTATCATTGAATTCAAATTCCTGCCATGATGGGATTAGAACCCAGGTCCCCAGAATTTTACATGGGTCTCATCAGTCGGTTCAGATTGTGGCACAAGATGCCAATTTGTTATGACCAGACCCTAGGCAAAATTTTCCAATTCATTACAGTTCCAGATGGGATAACTTAAACTGTTAAACTCCCAGGTGAGATAGGATGAACTGGCTCCCTTTCATTATTTTCTCATCAACTTTGTTGGTCACAACCAAGTTAAATTAAAAAGGATCCTTTCTCATGTGGATATCTTTCTCTAAAATGTATCCCAATTTTTCCAAACTGTCTTGAATTAACAAATGAAATGAGATTATTAATTACTAGATGCCTGAAGAAATACTGATGCAACACAAATACATAGTTTATAAATGAGCGGTAAGTCTAAAAGATAAAAGTAACAAAAAAAATGTTACTTGGATCTCCTTCTGCCCAAATGATTTTCACTCCTCTCATTGGGGTCATAGGAACAGGAGTAGGTCATTCAGCCCATCAAACCGCCCTGCCATTTAATATGATTGTGGCTAATCAAACAAATACACTATACCCATAACCCTTTACATGTTGGTAATCAATAATTTATCAACCTCTCCTTTAAATATACTTAAAAACTGAGCTTCCACAGCCCTCCAGGGTAGAGAATTCCAAAAGTTCACTATCAGAGTCACAAAGAGGAAAGGCTTGGGAAGCCTTGACTTGAATTCTAATACAAATCAAATACATACAGAAGTTAAACAGGTCTATGGCATTTGCGTTCTCAAATTAAACAGGTTTGTCACCTAAATGTAACCAAGACCTTCATTATTAAAAAAACAATAATTTGTTTCAACTTTTTGGGAAACATCTGCTATTTACAACAATGCAAACCTCTGCAATTGAAATTAACAAACCAATCTGAAGCAGCATTAAAGTACAACACCTGATCCTCATGCATGGAAAAGAAAGCAAATATACTGAATTATCACAAAGAACATGGTGTATGAATTCTTCAGTAAAGCTGTTTGGAATTAGCATCTTGTTCTCTATTGCATGCCATAAGTAACATTACTACTATACATCATGACAGTAGCACCAACTGGCAATGACACATTCATAGAAACAGCATAATTTATTACTGATGCAGCTGGAAAGAAACACTGTCAAGTGCTTAAGATTATTCTATCCTGGTCTATAAATGTTCAGTGTCTTCACTATGGTAACATAATTAATTTAAGTTTACTTATAAAAACCGAAAGAACTGCGGATGCTGTAAATCAGGAACAAAAACAAAGTTGCTGGAAAAGCTCAGCAGGTCTGGCAGCATCTGTGGAGGAGAAAACAGAGTTAACGTTTCGGGTCCAATGACCCTTCCTCAGAACTGATGGTGGCTGGGAAAACATCAGTTTATAAGCAGAAAATAGGGAGGTGGATGGGGTAAGAAGTAAATGATAGGATAGAGCCCAAAGAGAAAGAAAGACAGTTGGACAGACAAAGGAGTTGTTAACGATCAGGCTGAGAGGGTGAATAGTTGTTAATGGGGACTGTTAGTGACTAACAACAGGGGGTGTGTAGTAGCAGGCTATGTGGTAACAAGGCCTGGTGTGTAGGGTGGGGTCTGGTACATGGGAGAGTTTAGGCCCTAAAATTATTGAACTCAATATTGAGTCCGGAGGGCTGTAGGGTCCCCAAGCGGAAAATGAGGTGTCGTTCCTCCAGCTTGCGTTGGGCTTCACTGGAACACTGTAGCAAGCCGGAGACAGAGATGTTGGCCAGGGAGCAGGGTGGTGCATTGAAGTGGCAGGCAATGGGTAGGTCAGGGTTTTTTTTTGTGAGCAGAACATAGATGTTCTGCGAAGTGGTCGCCAAGTCTACGCTTCGTTTCCCCAACGTAGAGGAGACCACATTGTGAGCAGCGAATGCAATAGACTAGATTCTTGGAAGTGCAGGTGAAGTGTTGCTTCACCTGGAAGGTATGTTTGGGCCCTTGGATACTGAGGAGGGAGGAGGTAAATGGGCAGGTGTTGCACCTTCGCCAGTTACAGGGGAAGGTGCCGTAGGGCACCTGGGATCTGGGATCTGCGTAGACTTGGCGACCGCTTTGCAGAACATCTACATTCTGCTCGCAAAAAAGACCCTGAACTACCCATTGCCTGCCACTTCAATGCACCACCCTGCTCCCTGGCCAACATCTCTGTCTCCAGCTTGCTACAGTGTTCCAGTGAAGCCCAACGCAAGCTGGAGGAACAACACCTCATTTTCCGCTTGGGGACCCTACAGCCCTCCGGACTCAATATTGAGTTCAAAAATTTTAGGGCCTAAACTCTCTCATGTCCCAGCCCTCCACCCCACACACTAGGCCTTGTTACCACATAGCCTGCCACTACACACCCCCTGTTGTTAGTCACTAACAGTCCCCATTAACAACTATTCACCCTCCCAGCCTGATCGTTAGCAACTCCTTTGTCTGTCCAACTGTCTTTCTCTCTCTTTGGGCTCTATCCTATCGTTTACTCCCTACCCCACCCACCTCCCTATTTTCTGCATATAAACTGACGTTTTCCCAGCCACCATCAGTTCTGAGGAAGGGTCATTGGACCCGAAACATTAACTCTGTTTTCTCCTCCACAGATGTTGCCAGACCTGCTGAGCTTTTCCAGCAACTTTGTTTTTGTTAAGTTTACTCATAATGGCTGCAAGTAGGGAACTATAGCTTTCTGCCATATAAATATCAATATAGACACAATCTAGGCCATACCTCTCAATTGTTCCTATTTAGTTGACATGATCCAGTTTTGTAGCTGACTTTCAGTCCCATTCAACTGTCTTTGGAGTGGCATTGAAATAATTTTGAAATTTTCTTGAAGGCTTGAACTGTTAGTCCTTTGTATTTCTTTCCAGCATTACTGAGACTGGGGGAATAAAGCATTTTTTTTTCAAATTTCCTAATCAATGGATCAATCTGTTGGTCTGATAAAAGGTTGTTGGCCTGTTAACATAATTCTGTTTCTCTCCCCACAGACTCAGCCTGACCTGCTAAAAGCAAACAGCGCTTTCTCTTTTTATTTCAGATTTCCAGCATTTATATGATATTGGATTTTTGACATCTCATGATATTTGTGATTAGTTAGACTTTCAATTGCAAGTTTAGATTTTACTTTTTTGTATGGCAAGTTTCTGAAAGTATGAGCTGATTATGTTGCATCATGAGAAACAGGACATCTGGGATCTTACTAACTGTATATATCCTGAACCAATCCAACTGAAAAATTATAAAATGAACAGCATAAGGACTGAGGTAGAAGTGTACAGTAGAGAAGGTGAGCTCAATGACAAATCATTGAAAGAAATAGAAAAAAGGAAGCTGGATTAAGAGAAGATTGAAGAAAAAGAGGCGGCAGAAGTTGAAAAACAAAAATGAAATATTGTGAATATTTAATCTCCAACAACAATTCATACCTGAGAGAATTAAGCTTCGTATTGTTGGTTAATTTTCAATGTCAAATATATTGGTGATATATCATTGAAAGGGTACTTTAATTTGTAATAAGTCTAAGCTATCTCTGAATTTTGTTCCAACAAGCATTTTTAAAAATTTATTCATGGTCAAGAGAAAACTTATAAAAGAGTGTAGGAAAACTAAAATTGAACATGAAAGGATAGTGACATGTAAAATAAAGGAAAATACTAAGTTATTTTAAAGATACAATAAGGGTAAAAGGATAACTAGGAAGAGTAGGGCTCGCTAAGGACCACAGCAGTAATTTTTGTGTGGAGCCAGAGAATGTAGGTGGGGTTCCAAATGAATACTTTGTGTCAGTGTTCACAAGTGAGAGGGATGATATGGGTTTTGAAATCAGGAAGAAGGTCTGTGATACAAATTAAAGAAATTCGCATTGACAAAGAGGCTCTGAGTGCTTAGAACTGAATGGCCTGTCAGACTTAAAAGTAGATAAATTTCTAGGGCCAGATAAAATGTATCTATATTGTTGAGTGAGGTAAGTGAGGAAATAACACAAGAGCTTGCAAAAATTTCCTTTCTGGCCACAGGAGAAGTGCTGAATGACAGCCAATATGGTGCCAATATTCAAGAATAAGGGATAAAAAAGGAAGGTACAGACCGCTCAGTCTAACCTCAGTGATGGAGAAACTTCTGGAAGCAATTCTAAGAGACTGAATTAATCTGCTTATAGAGTGGTGGGGCTTAATAAAGAACAGTCAGCATGGTTTTGTGAAAAGGAGATCATAGCTGACCAACTTGATCAAACTTTTTGAAGAGGTGGCTAGGTGTGTAAATGAGGCCAATGCTCTTGATGTTGTTAACTTGGACTTCAATAACTCTTTTAATAAGGTCCTTTTTGGGAGATTGATATCAAAGGTGAGAGCCCATGGGATCCAAGGAAATTGGATCACAATTAACTGAGTGGCAGGAAGCAGAGGGCTGTTTTGCTGACTGGAAGTCTGTCCAGTGGGGTCCCACAGGAGTCTGTGTTGGGACCTTGCAGCATACGGTTTTCATAAATAATTTTGTCTTGATTGTAGATCTGTAAATTTGCAGATGATACAAAAATTGGCGGGATGGCAAATAGTGAGGAGGAACGCCTTAGAATACAAGAGGAAATAGATGGGCTGGTAAGATGTGATCAGTGGCAAATGGAATTCAATCTGGATAAATGTAAGGTGATGCTCTTAGGCAGGACAAACCAGGCAAGGGATTACATGAGGATAGCAGGAACTGCAGATGCTGGAGTCAGAGACATCACAGTGTGGAGCTGGAGGAACACATCACACCAGGCAGCATCAGAGGAGTAGGAAAGTTGATGTTTCGGGTCAGAACCCTTCTTCAGAAACGTCCCAACCCGAAACATCAACTTTCCTGCTCCTCTGATGCTGCCTGACCTACTGTGTTCCTCCAGCTCCACACTGTGTTGTCTAAGAGATTATATGATAAATGATAGAAACTGTAAAGCACTGAGGACAAGAGGAACCTTGGTGTGCATGTATACTGGTCCCTTAAAGTACCCAGATAGGTGATTAAAATGGTTAAGAAGGCATATGGTATACTTTATTAGCTGAGGCATAGAGTTTAACAGCATCGAGGTAATGCTTGAATTGTATAAAATGTTGGTTAGGCCACAGCTAGCCTATTGTGAGCCATTCTGGAATCTATATTATAGAAGGATGTGATAGTGCTGGAGAGGCGTAGAGGGAATTTACCAGAATATTACTTGGGCTGGAGAGTTTTAGTTATGAAGAGAGATTGGATAGACTTGGGTCATTTTCCTTACAACAGAGGAGATTGAGAGGGAACACAGTTGAGATGAATAAAATCATTAGGGTTGGGTAGACAGGAAAAAACTTTCCTTTGATGGATGGATATTGACCAAGGACCCATAGACTTAAGGGGAGGGGCAGAAGGTTTAGAGGAGATGTTAGGAAAAACATTTTCACCGAGAGGTTGGTTAGAATCTGGAACTCCCTGCCTTTTAGGGTGGTCATAGAGATGTATGGCACAGAAACTGACCCTTTGATCCAACTTGCCCATGCCGACCAGATAACCTAAACTGATCCAGTCCTACTTGCCAGCATTTGGCCCATATCCCCCCAAACTCTTCCCAGTCATGTAACCATCCAGATATTTTTAAAGTATTGTTATTGTACCAGCCTCCACCACCTCCTCTGGCAGTTCGTTACATATTTGCATCACCGTCTGCATGAAAGAGTTGCCCCTTAGGTCCCTTTTAAATCTTTCCCCTCTCACCTTAAACCTATGCTGTCTGGTTTTGGACACCCCATCCTGGGGAAAAGACCTTGGTAGAGGCAGAAACCTTCATAACATTTAAGAAGTAGTCACATGTGCATCTGCAATGCCAAGGCTTATAAGGCTATGGGCCAAGTGCTGGAAAATGGGATTAGAACAGTTAGATAGAGATAGTAGGAACTGCAGATGCTGGAGAATCTGAGATAACAAGGTGTAGAGCTGGATGAACACAGCAGGCCAAGCAGCATCAGAGGAGCAGGAA
>NC_063332.1:134363387-134387112 GCF_021869965.1 Rhincodon typus | reverse complement strand
TCTGAACATTTCTGAAGAAGGGTCTAGGCCCGAAACGTCAGCCTTCCTGCTCCTCTGAGGCTGCTTGGCCTGCTGTGTTCATCCAGCTCTACACCTTGTTATCTTAAAATGGTTAGGTAATTGTTTCCGTAGGTAGTTGTTTTTGACCAGTCCAGATGTAATCGCCAAAATGACTTTTTCTGTGTTGTAGATCTCTGACTCTTTGGTTTGGGTGTCACTGGCCAGGCCAGCATTTATTGCTCACCCCTAATTGCCCTGGACAAATTGGAAAAGACCTTGAATTAATGCTACCAGAAAGGGAGTTCCAGGATTTTGATCTAGCAACAGTGAAGAAATGGTGATATAGTTCCAAATCAAGATGGTGTGTGGCTTGGTGTGGAACTTAAAGCTGGTGGTGTTAAGCTGCCCTCATCCTTCCAAGTGGTAGTGGTCACAGATTGGGAAGGTGCTGTCAGAGGAGGCTTGTAAACACTCTGCTGCCACTGATCATCTGTGGTGAAAGGAATGATTGTTGAAAGTGGTGGATGTGTCAAGTAGTTGCTTTGTTCTGGATGGTGTCAAGCTTCTTGAGTGTTGTTGGACCCATATGTCCAGTACACCATCACATTCTAGTGTCTAAGAGATGGTGGACAGGCTTTGGGGAGACAGGGTGAGTTACAGGTTACAAAGCTATATTGAGTAGAATTGCTGGCAACAATGCATCTCTCCCCAGTGAGCTCTATGCTCATTTTGAACAGAAGGTCAGTGAAAATGTCACTTATGCCAACAACCTCAGATGCACTTGTACCCACAGTTAGATGTCAGATCGGCCTTCTTGAGAGTGAACCCACAGAAAGCAACTAGCATGGAGAGTTGTAAACACTATCTCCGGCCGCGCACTTGATCCTGTGCGGACCAGCTGGTGGAAGTATTCGCAGATATCTTTAACCTCTCTATACTCCATCTGAGGTTCCCACCTGCTTCAAGAAGACCATTAACTTCCTAGTGCATAGAAAAATTAGGCAGTCTGCCTTAACAACTACTGCCCGGTGGCTCTGACATCCATCATTACAAAGTGCTTCGAGAGGTTAGTCATGCACACATCAACTCCACCCTCCCAGATTGCCTTGATGCACTACAATTCACCTACCATCACAACATATCCAACGCAGACACTATCTCCCTGGCCCTACACTCATCCCTGGAACATTTGGAATAACAAGGACACCTATGTCTGATTGCTATGTATTGACTTTAGTTCCTCCTTCAACACCAAACTCATCTGCAAACTCCAAGATCTAGAATTCTGCTCCCTGCTCTGGAACTGAATCCTCGACTTCATGACCCACAGACTGCAATCAGTAGCAATAGGCAACAATACCTTCTCCATGATAATTCTCAACACTAATGCTCTGTGAGGCTGTGCACTCAGCCCCTTATTATACTCCTTATACACTCATGGCTCTGTGGCCAAATTCCATTCTACCTCTATTTACAAGTTTGCTGATGACATCATCGTAGTGGGTCAGATCTTAAACAATGAGAGACAGAGTACATGAAAGAGATAGACAGCTTAATGACATGGTGTAAAGACAACAATTTCTCCCTCAAATGTCAGCAAAATGAATTAGTTAGTCATCAACTTCAGGAAGCAGAGTGGAGGACACACCCCTGTCTGTATCAATGGTACTGAGGTAGACATGGTTGGGAGCTTCAAGTTCCTAGGAGTAATCATCACCAACAATCTGTCCTGGTCTACCCACATTGATGCTATGGTTAAGAAAGCACACCAACACCTATACTTCCTCAGAAGACTAAAAGAAATTTGGCATGTCCACCAATTGACTCTCATAAATTTTTATAGATGCACCACAGAAAGCAGCCTATCTGGATGCATCACAGATTGGTACGGCAACTGCTCTGCCCAGCCCATCACACAAACTCCGTCTATACTTCCTGCTGCCTCAGGAAAGCAGTTATATAATCAAAGACCCCTTCCAACTTGGTTGTATTCTCTTCCACACTCTTCCATTGGGCAGAAGATACAAAAGTTTGAAAACACGTACCAACAGACTCAAGAACAGCTTCTTCCCCACTGTTATCAGACTTTTTAATGGACCTCTCATATATTAAAGTTGATCTTTCTCTGTAGCTGTAACACTATATTCTGCATTCTGTTCTATTACCCTGATGTACTAAGTTAAAGTATGATTTCCCTGGATAGCACACAAAACAATACTTTACTGAAAAGTTTTTGGTCAACTATAAACCCCAAGATGATGAGAAATTCAGTGATGGTAAGTCCATTGAAAATCAAGGAGCAATGGTTACCTTATCTCTTATTGGAGATGGACATTGCCTGGCACTTTATGAAATGAATGTCGCTTACCTTTTATTAGCTCAAGCCTGGACGTTGTCCAGGTCTTACTGCATATGGACACAGACTGCTTCAGTAACTGAGCAGTGCTGAACACTGCAATCATCAGCAACATCCCACTTCAGGCTTTATGATGGAGGGAATGTCATTGATGAAGCAGCTGAAAATGGACACTATTCTGAAGAACTTGTGCAGTGATGATCTGGGGCTGAGGTAATTGGCTTCCAACAACGACAACCATCTTCCTCTTAACAGGTAAGACTTGCCCCAGCAGAGAGTTTTGTCCTTGATTCATATTTACACGAGATTGCAAGGGCTCCTTCATGCCATAAGTGGTCAAATGTTGCCTTGATGTCAAGGGCAGTCACTTTCATTTCACCTCTGGGATTCAGCTCTTTTGTTCATGTTTGGAACACGGCTGTAACGTTGTTAGAGCTGAGTGGCCCTGACAAAACTCAAATTAAGCATCAGTTTGCAGGTCATACCTTTAAGTGCCACTGATGGCACTGATGATGACTCTTCACTTTGCTGATGTTAAATAGTAAACTGATAAGGTGGTCTTTGATTGGTTTGGATTTGACCTGATTTTTGTGCACAGTATAGACCTGGCAATTTTCACATTATTAGTAGATCCCAATGTTGCAGTTGTTCTGGGACAGCTTGGCTAGCAGACTGCGGGTATTTGTGGAAAAAGCCACTTCCTGTTGTTGTTTAATTGTCTACGACCATTTAGAACTTGTTGTGGCAGAACTGCGGAGCTTTGATTGGATCAGCTGGTTGTAGGATCGATTAGACCTACATAGGGCTTCTGCTATTTTTGTGGAAGTAGTCCTACGTTGTAGCTTAAACCGGTTGACACCTCATTTTTAGGCTCCAGGCATGCTCTCCTGCTCTCCTCATTGAAGCACTTCAAATCCTTCATGTCATTCAATGCACTTCATTGATATGGCACACAATGAGAGACCATTTTTGTGAATCTAACAGAAACATAAAATAGGAGCAGGAGTAGGCCATTTATTCCTTATGGCTGAACATCCAACTCAGTACTCTGTTACCATTTTCTCTCCAGATTTTTTGATCCCCTTAGTCACAAGAACTAAATCTATCTTGTTCTTGAAAATGGAATGGCGCAACTTCGGATAGCAACTGTAGGTATCAATCCTGCATCTACCCTTCTCCAATTGTTTCAATACTATGATACTCTTAAATAATGAAGTGCACCATCAGCTTCATCAATATTTTCACACCAAAATCTGGGTCAATGTATTTGTCACTGTTTACTATAGTGTTATAAGCATTTGCTAAGAATTATGATGTGAAATAACTTAAGCACATTCGACCAAGACTTTCTAAAGTTTTTTGAATTCCTGTTAAAAGATAACAATAAATTAAAGGAATGAAAAAAGCAAATAACCATACAAGTGTTTGAATGTAAGGGTATGTTAATATTCATAGAATTATCACTAATAAATCAAAAGCCTCTGATCTTATTCATTTGTCACGGAATGTTCGGGCCTGAATTTTGTGTTTGTAGGTTGAGAGGTATGTGAAAGATAGATAATATTTAAAATGTAAATGTTTATAAATCTTCCAATATTGATACATCATAGCTACTTGTTGGATGACAGGGTTGTAATGTAACTCAAACACTGCATAAACATGTGCGAAAGCTAAAATTTGAATTTCCAAATGCCTTACATTTGAATACCTGATTTGAGTATACAATTTCATTACATATAGATCACAGAGGAAAGCTTCCTTCATAAATTAAGAAAAATAGTGGAAGGTGAGTAGAATGGATCTGCAGCTGCTTCTAAGTTCGAGGATTTTCTAAATCATCTGGTTTTTCTAGACCAGAAGCAGAAAATTTTTCATTTAAAATTATTCTTGAAATATTTACAGTCCAAAGAAAATGTGAGGAAGGAGAGTTTGGATTACACTGAGTTTGTGGGAGAGGCCTATCCATGCGTTTGTCAAGTTGTTGATGGCTCCAGAGTGAGGATTTTTTTTTGTTTGCACAGAACTTGGAAGACTGACCTTTTCAACTTGTTTTTTGAGGTTTTGATATTCGCGGTTTAAATAATGTTGGGAATCAGGTATCAACATTCCTTTACTCAGATCCAGAAATTTGAGAGTTAACTGATACAGGATTTGAGGAGGAGCCTGTTTTTGTTTATTGGGAGTTTCAGCTAAGTGCTGAATTTTTAAGATTTTAATTTTTTTCTCTCTTATGCATGCTTAAAATTAAAAACTGTGGTTAAGGGAAAGGTAGTTTATCTTTCTTAAAAAAAAGGTTCCTTTTAGAGTTGCTTCTTCTAGGCCTTTTGATATAGAATGTAGTTTTTTAACTTCTCCCAGCATAGCGTCTCAGCAGTAATCAATCTACAAACACTGGATTTGAGAAAGTGTGGGTCTTTTTAAGCAAATCAAGATGAGCAAATTTTTAAGGGACAATTATGGCAGTCAATGGAGTGTCATGCTCCTCTTGTCATGATGTGGGACATTAGGGAATAGTTGACTGTCCCTGGAAACTATGACCTCAGGAGGTGTGTTTGGATCTGTCTCAAATCAGACTGTTTGGCTCGGCTGGAGAGGCAGTTAGCGTCACTGAGGAGCATACAGGAGACACAGAGCGTGATGGTTAGTAGATTTAGAGAGTTATTTACACCGCAGGTTCAGTCAGATAAATGAGTGATTGTCAGGAGGGGTAGGAAGATAGTTCAGGAATCTGCTGCGGCTATTCCTCTCTCAAACATATATATCATTTTGGATCATATTGAGAGGGAAAATAGAAGTCGCAGCCAGATCTTAGGCATCAAAAATGAGTCTTACGTTAAGCAGGGTTTATCAACATTCAAAGAACAATTGTTATAAGGGTCTCTCCTGTCAGAGGCACAGACAGGTGGTTCTGCAACGATGAGCATGAATTCGGGATGGTCTGTTGCCTCCCTGGTGTCAGGGTCAAGGACGTCTCAAAACAGTTACCACGTATTGTCAAAGGAGAGATTGAAAAGCTGGATATTGTTGTACACATTGATAAGAACAACATAACTAGAGAAAGGGTTCAGGTTTTGCAGAGTGAATATAGAGAGTTAGGTAGAAGGTTAAAGAGCAGAACCTCAAAAGGTAGTAATCCCTGGATTACTTCTGGTGCAACTTGCAAGTGAGGGTAGGAATAAGATGATAGAGCAGATAAATTTCAATGGCTGAGGAGATGGTGCAGTGGGCAAGGATTCAGATTTTTAGATCATTTGAATCTCTACTGGGACAGAATAGGACCCATTCAAAAGGGGCGGGTTTCGTCTGAACTAGAAGGGGACCAATATCCCTGCAGGAAGATTTGCTAATGCTATTTGGGAGCCTTTAAACTAGTGGGGGTTGGGTGCTGGTTGGGCGAGGAGTTCCTAATTCATAGTGAGAATGGAGAGACAGATGAAAATCATTCTGAACTTTAAAAAAATCAAATTGATTACAAAAGGCAGGCAAGAGCAAGTCAGAGAATGAGGTAACTCTGAAGAAACAAACTATATTTTTTTCAATGCAGGGGGTCTGATAGGTAACTCAGGGCATGTATGGGAACATGGGACTGGGACATCATAGCTATTACAGAAACATAGCTGAGGGAGGAACAGGACTGGTGTTTAGGTGCTAAAGGAAGGATAGAAAGGGAGGCAAGAGAGGAAGGGAAGTAGCGTTTTTGATTAAAGAAAACATTACTGCTGTACTTAGAGGGGATAGAGTAATAGGGGTTTACAGCGTGGAAACAGGCCCCTTGGCCCAACTTGTCCATGCTGCCCAGTTTTCATAACTAATCTAGTCCCATTTGCCTGCGTTTGGTCCGTATTCCTTCCATACCTATCCCATCCATGTACCTGTCCAAATGTTTCTTTTTATTCATTAACACTCACCACATTCTATGTGAAAAAAATGCCCCTCTGGACCCTTTTGTATCTCCCCTCTCACCTTAAACCAATGCCCGTTAGTTTTGGACTCCCCTACCATGGAGAAAATTGTTGGCTACCTGCCTTATCAATGCCTCACGTGATCTTATAGATCTCTATAACGGCATCCCTCAGTCTCCTATGCTCCTAAATGATCCTTGCCTCTCCAAGTGCCTGTAGATCCTATACTATGGATCCCCAATAGTCAAGGGAAATTAAGGTTTAAATATGTAGAGAGATCTCTGATATGTAAGAATGAAAGGGTTGTGATAGTAGGGGAATTTAACTTTCTAAACACAGACTGGGACTACCATAGTGTTAAGGATGATGAGGAATTTGTTAAATATGTTCAATAAAAGTCTCTTTATCAATGTAAATGCACCTACTAGAGTTAGGAGCAAAATTTGACCTTTTTCTAGGAAATAAGTGTTAGTGTTAGTAGGGGAGCACTTTTTTTTATTCATTAACAGGATGAGGGCATCACTGGCTTGTACAATGTAGATTGGGTGACTGCTTTGCAGAACATCTACACTGGCTAGGCAGCATTTATTTCCCAGAAGGCAGTTAAGAGTCAACCACATTGCTGTGGGTTTGGAGTCACATGTAGGCCAGACCAGGTAAGGATGGCAGTTTCCTTCCCTAAAGGACATTAGTGAACCATATGGGTTTTTCCTGACAATCGACAATGGTCATCATTAGATTATTAATTCCAGATATTTTTGTGGAATTTGAATTCCATCATCTGCCATGGCGGGATTCAAACCCGGGTCCCCAGAACATAATCTGGGTCTCTGGATTAACAGTCCAGCGTTAATACCACTAGGCCATTGCCTCCTACTTTGAGACTAGTGTTCATAATTCTATTAGTTTTTAAATTGTTATGGAAAAAGATATAAAAGTATAAAGGTCTAAGCTCTTAATTGGAGTAAAGCAAATTTTTGATGGTATGAGACAGGAACTTTTAAGAGTTGTTTGGAGTAGACTGTTCGCAAGCAAAGGGACAACTGACAAGTGGGAGGCTTTCAAAAGTGAAATAACAAGAGATCAGAGGCAATATGTTCCTGTTGGAGTGAAGGGTAAGGCTGATAAGAGTAGGAAACAATGGATGAATGAAGATACTGAGGCTGTAGACAAGAATAAGGAGTCATATATTAGGTACAGACAACTGGGATCAAGTGAATCTCTTTAAGTGTATAAGGGTTATAGGGGCACTCTTAAGAGGGAAATCAGGAAGGCAAAAAGGGGATATGAGATAGCCTTGGTAGATAAGTTTAAGGATAATCCAAAGTACAATAATCTACAAGTACATTAAGAGCAACTAGAGAGAGAATAGGGCCCCTTAAGGATCAACAAGGTCATCCATGTGTGGAACCACAGGAGATGGGAGGGATACTAAACAAATATTTCACATCAACAACATCAACAAAAACAGAAGTTGCTGGAAAAGCTCAGCAGGTCTGGCAGCATCTGTGAAGAGAAAATCAGAGTTAATGTTTCGGGTCCGGTAACCCTTCCTCAGAACTGATTTTTAGCTGGGAAAACATTGGTTTATATGCAGAAAATAGGGAGGCGGATGGGGTAGGGAGTAAACGATAGGATAAAGCCCGAAGAGAGAGAAGAGTCGTTGGATAGGCAAAGGAGTTGATAACAATCTGGCTAGGAGAGTGAGTAGTTGTTAATAGGGACTGTTAGTGACTAAAATTAGGTCATGTGTAATGGCAGGCTATGTGATAACAAGGCCTGATGTGTGTGGTGGAGGCGGCTGGGACATGGGAGAGTTTAGGCCCTAAAATTAATGATCTTGATATTGAGACAGAGGGCTGCAGAGCCCCCAAGCGGAAAATGAGGTGTTTTTCTTCCATCTTGTGTTGAGCTTTGCTGGAACACTGCAACAAGCCAGAGACAGAGATATTGAACAGGGAACAGGGTGGTGTGTTAAAGTGGCAGGCGATAGGTAGCTCAGGGTCACGTAGATGTTCTCCAAAACAGTCACCCAATCTACATTTTACATCTATATTTCACATGAGTTTTTGCTGTGGAGGAAGAAGTGGAGGCTAGGGAACTTGGGGAAATAAATATTGATATCTTGGAAATAGTCCACATTACAGAAGACATAGTGCTGGAGGTCCTAAAGAAAACATAAAGGTGGATAAACCTCCAGGACCTGATCAAGTAAACCAGGATGCTGTGGCAAGTTAGGGAAGAAATTCAAGGCCCCCTAGCAGAAATATTTGTCTTATCTACAGCCAGGAGTGAGGTGCAGGAGGACCAGAGGGTGGCTAATGTTGTGCCTTTATTTCAGAAAGACTGTAAGGAAAAGCCTGGGAACTGTAGACCTGTGAGTATGACGTTGGCGGTGGGTAATTATTGGAGGGGATTCTTAGAGATAGGATTTACATTCATTTGGAGAGGCAAGGACTGAATAGGGATAGTCAGCATGGCTTTGTGCATGGGAAATCGTATCTCACAAACTTGATTATGTTTTTTGAGAACGTTACCAAGAAGATTGATGAAAGCACAGCAATAGACGTAGTCTACATGGGTTTTTGTAAAGCCTTTGACAAGGTTCCTCATGGTAGACTAATCAGGTTAGTTAAATCACATGGGATTCAGGGAGACCTTGCCAATTAGATACAAGATTGGCTTGATGGTAGAGAGTGGTGGTAGAGGGTTGTTTGTCAGACTGGAGGCCTGTGACCAGCAGTGTTCTGCAGGTATCAGTGTCCACAGAAGTCCACTTTGCATTTGTCATTTATATAAACTATTTGAATGAGAATTTAGGAGGCATGGTTGGTAAGTTTGCAGATGACACCAAAATTGGTGTCATGGTCAACAGCGAAGTAGGTTATCTAAGATTACAAAGGGATCTTGATCAATTGGGCTAATAGGCTGAGGAGTGGCAGATGGAGTTTAATTTGAATAAATGCGAGGTATTGCATTTTGGTAAAACGAACAAGAAGAGGACTTACACAGTTAATGGTAGGGCCCTAGGTAGTGTTGTCAAACAGAAAGACCTAGACGTTCAGATGCATAGTTCTCTAAACGTTGCATCATGGGTAGACAGGGCAAATGAGAAGTCATTTAACACTCTTGCCTTCATTGCTCAAACCATTGACTATAGCAGTTGGACCATCATGTTGAGGTTGTAAAGGACATTGGTGAGGCCACTTTTGGAGTGCTGTGTACAGTTCTGGTTGCCCTGCTAGAGGAAGGATATTAGTAAATTGGAGACGGTTCAGAAAAGATTTACCAGGATGTTGCCAGGACTGGAGGGTTTAAGTTACAAGGATAGGCTGGGACTGTTTTCACTGGAGCATAAGGAGGTTGAGAGGTGAACTTATAAAGGTTTATAAAGCATGAGGGGCATAGGTAAGGTGAATAGCAAAGGTGAGGGAGTCCAAAACTAGACGGTACAGGTTTAAGGTGAGAGGAGAAAAATTTAAGAGAGACGTGAGAGGCACCTTTTGCATATAGAGAATGGTACGTATGTGGAATGAAATGTGAAGGGGAAGTGGTAGATACAGGCACAGTTACAACATTTAAAATACATTTGTACAGGTACGTGAATAGGAAAGGTTTAAGAGGGATATGGGCTAAACACAGGCAAGGGAGACTAGTTTTAGTTTGGGAAACTTAGTCGGCATGGACGAGTTGGACCGAAGGGTCTGTTTCTATGCTGTATGACTCTATGACTGTAAATCTTAAAGAAGGACCAGTGGGCATAGTTTCAGAATAAAGGGGCACCAATTTAAGACTCAGATAGGAAGAATTTCTTCACTTAGAGAGCTGAGTCGTTGGAACTCCTTGCCACAGAGAGCTATGGGGACAGAGTCCTTGTGTGTATTTAAGGCTGAGAGAGATTTTTGATCAGTACGGGAATCAAGATTTATGGGGCGGGGTCAGGAAAGTGGACATCAGGATTGAGCCGTGATCCTATTGAATGGTGGAGCTGGCTTGAGATGCTAAATGGCCTACTCCTGTCCCTTTTTAATAGTCTTATGGTTAGTGTTTTCTCATCTGAACCCTTCCCAATAAAATACAAAGAATTATAATTGGCTCAATATTCTGCTAATTTCCATTTTCTTTGAAAAATTACGTTATTTAGTTGATGAATGCTAGCAAAGCTAGCAGAAAAGTAGGGTAAAGTCATCATAGCCCTACTGAACCATAGGGCTGCTCGCTCATTAGAGTGGTGGTTTAACCTGAGGGCTACCATGCCTAAAGCAAGAGGAAAGGTTGAGAGTGAAAGTCCTTCATAGTAACTTCAGCTGGTGCTGGAATTGAACTCACGCTATTGGCATCATTCTGCATTGGAAACCAGCCATCCAGCCAATTGACCTCCAAGTTAGCAGACAGGAGTTATCAACTTGACAATGTAAAAGGATTGTATTAATATCTCTCCCCTCGTGTAGCAACCACATTGTCTGAGGGTTGCTAATCAAGGCCTTAATGTTACTCTGGCAAGGAGGTAGACCGCAAAAAATGACCTTCAGCCAGAACATGCTTTGAACCCACGATGTTGGCATTATTCTACATTACACTTTCACTATTTAGTCAACTGGATGCACATCAGTTGAGATAAATTACTAATTCACAAGTCTTGTCATTTTAATTAAAGGAAAATACCCTAGCTGCTGGAAATCTGAAATAAAAACAAAATGCTGCAAATACTTAGCAGGTCTGGCAGCATCTATGGGGAGAGAAACAGAGTTAATATTTCAAGTCTGATATCAAAGATTTTCAGAACCATGTGATTTTAATTAATATGGAGTTTGGTCAGTTTTCTTTCCTCTCAAAAGTAGCACAAGACTGTATTTTTATAAACTTCAGCAGGTATGAATTAACATTGTGTGCTGCCATCATAATTGTGACATTATGGCCAAAATTATTTTTGTCCTTCATGAGACAGTTGATTTTCTTGCAAACCTAGCTGTTTGAAATACACTGAGCTATCCTGTTTAAACATTGAATTTTTATCTAAATGCAATTTTGTTACACTACAAGGTTGATTCTGAAACCTAATGAGAAAAATTTCTTTTTTGCATCTTTCACATGATTTTGCTACATCAGTTTTCTGCATTTCCCACTTTCCAAAAAATTATGATCCTTTGCTGTTTTGAAATTCTACAAGCACCAGTCACCCACAGATACCTTGTCTTTTTATCACTTATTTATATGCAGATTTTGACAAGGTAATCAACTAGTGGTAGTCTTCATTATCTTATCCAACTCATGGAACACTCACACATACTTTCAACATAGACTGGAGAGCATTCAGGAAAATAAATTCCTAATATTATTTAATGCTGTCCAGTTGACATCCCGTTTTTCAATGTGAACATTCTTAAGTGCAGAATTCACTGTGAACTAATGTTGTGTTGGTTAATATCCAGCTGCCTGGATATTCAATCAACATTGTAGCTGCAGTCAAAACTCCTGTACAATAATGCTGATCAGAAAATCTAAGGTTTTATGTCCACTTTAATTATTGTTTTAAATTTTCAATGTATTAACATTTAATACTTTACATCTAATATTTTCTTTAAGTTTATATTCTTAAAATGGGTTTGTTAAATAATAGGCTTTTTGTCCAAGTACTGTGCGCTATTTCCCAAAACAAAGGCACAGTGACCTGCTGTTAAGTCTTTGTCTTAATTGCTGTCTAGTAGAAAGTGCACAAATGGATATAGAATCACCATTGTGCAGAACAGCCCATTCAGCATATCAAGTCTGCACCAATTCTCCAAAGAACATACCATCCAGACCCACCCTATCCCCAAAACCCCACATTTATTATGGCCAGTACGCCTAACCAGCACATGTTTGGACTGTGGGAGGAAACTGGAGCATCCACTGGAAACCCATGAAGGCAGAATGTGCAAAATCCACGCAGACAGTTACCCGAGGCTGGAATTGAGCCCCAGTGCTGTGAGGCCACTATGCCAAGGTGCTGCCCAGCATCCTCAAAAGCTTCTGGGAAAATAAATTTGTCACACTTGCCACCCAATGAGTCCTTGTACATATATTGCCTTACTTACAATAGGAGTTTTAACAGACCATTTAACTGCACCAGTTGGAACTTGTCTTCATTCTTGAATCCAACTCATTTGGCACACAAATAAAATTCCAACAGGGACTGGATGGCAACTTCTAGGACACAAGAGATATCTGCTCAAGATGGTTTATGATGCCCAGCAGTCACCTGTATATCAATAGGATACGGTATGACAGCTACACATTCACCAGGTCCATAATGAAGCAGATCAAATTTTTAAATTTATTCTTCATGAGATGAGGGCATCACTAGCAAGGTCATCAATTGTCACCTAAGCTTAATTGGCCTTGAACTGTGTAGTTTGGAAGGCCCCTTCAGAGGACAGTTAAAAGTCAACCAATGTGAATCTGGTGTCACCAAACTTCGCAAAGATGGCTAGTTTCCTTCTCCAAAAGATATCAGTGTACCGGAAAGATTTTTATGACAATCAATATTAATTTCATGGTTACCAACACCAAAGCTAGTTTTTAATTCCAGATTTTATTAATTGAAATCAATTTCCACATACTACCATAATGGAATTTTAACTTGTGATTGGGTCATTGGAAGACTCACACAATGGCACTGCCACTGTACCATCATTTCACCTGCTCAGAATATAATTTAGATGTTTAGGTTAGGCAAATGCGATGTTGTCCTGCTTGTCTATTCCTCATACTTATGGTGTGCTATCTGGCAGAGGACGATGTAATTGAGTGAGCTGCATCCTCTGACCAGCAGTCTGAGGATGATTCTGATGATGAGAAGGGTGAGCCATGTCAGGCTGCTGTGGAGTTGGTCCATAGGGGACTTTGGATGCCAGAGAGTTTATGTGAAAATCTAACAACTAATATATAATTCACTCAGCGGGACCAGCTTGGCTGTACTCACCTATTCTTGATATCCCTGCACCTATTATAAGATTGCGAAGTCAAACCCATAAATGTTCACCCTTATTCCTAGTCCAATTTCCCCCAGCTCCCCTTCAGCACAGCTTTTCCAGTAGAGAACTATGGGCTCATGGAATGTCAGCACTCCTATATCATTGGTTTGATGTCAACTCATAGAATTTTCATAGAATCCCTACAGTGTGGAAACAGGCCTTCAGCCCAACAAGTCCACACTAACCCTTACAGCATCCCACCCAGACACTTTCCCCTATAACCCACCTAATTTACACATCCCTGAACACTACGGGCAATTTAGCATGGCCAATCCACCTAGCATGCACATCTTTGGAGTGTGGGAAGAAACCGGAGCACCTGGAGGAAACCCACGCAGACACTGGGAGAATGTGCAAACTCCACACAGTCGCCCGAGGGTGGAATCAAACCCAGGTCCCTAGCATTTTGAGGCAACAATGCTAACCACTGACCCACCGTGCCACTCAACCACTTTCTCTTCATTCAAAGTCAAAATGGTAACGTTAGGTATTCCTCGTCCTGACTACCTGTTTTCCGACAAATTTGAATGACGGACATTTTAATGAATCTTTGAGGACCAGTAATGCTTTCAATTGTATGCTCAGCACATCTGTTGCTTGTAGCCTACACTTCTCAATGATCCCTGTAAAATATCAGGTCTTGCATTTCACATACCCACATATAATACCCTGGTGCTACGTAATGTAGCATATCTGCTTCCTGCCACCTTATGCATTTTATTTAGGTACTAGGGAACCCCACACTGACACACTTCACACACTCCCTTACAAGTCCATCTGTGAAATAGTTGTACACTCAGGGAGATTGTAAGTGGGTAATTATCATCTTATAGCATTGTAACTAGATCCACGGATGATCCAATGGTTCCTGGCCTCCTTTCCAATCCCCATTCACCAGTCTGATCTGGTGGCAAGGTCTCCTGCTTTTCATCACTCGTGGACTGTGTTTTGCAGCATGTGAACCACCCTCACCCGGTGCCCAATCACTTAGGAGGACTCACAAAAAGGTCAGCTTTGGTATGGACCCCTCCATTTGGACTTCTTCCATTCCAATTCGCAGCTGAGGATGATAGACTGGTTGACAATTATCTCATTGAGTTTTCTTTTCTGTGGAGAGACAAACAGAGTTAAAAGGTAGGATATGAACCATTTTCTGAATGCAATTTATTCAAAAAGGGAATGGGACAGGTGTGCTCAGACACTGTTTCCTTTCTAGTAACAGTCCTGAATGAGACACTGCTGGCATAATAATACCAATAAAAAAAGGTGCTCTTATTTATTGCTGCTCCAGTAGTTCAATGGATGTAATAGTTTTCTTTGTATTTTCTTTATCCAAATGATGAATTCTTGTGCAGTTGCATCAACCTATGATAGGTTGCCTTTAAATGGATGCATGTGATCTACTTCCAGGACATGGGCTCACCCCCCTGCCAAACATGCCTCTCTAGAGCCTCGATTTGGCGCATAGCTCACTTTTCCCTCACCTACTTGGTCCACGTCCTGTTAGGTGGCCATTAATCGGCTTAAATGTGCTTTATGCAGCATTTAGAAATGGCAGGAGTAGAAGTAAGCAGACCACACACTTCCAGCTTTTCCTGTCTCACCTGTTGAAAATTGGAAAGCCCATGGCTGTAAATAGTACAAATAGGAGTAACACATTATAAATAAACATTGATTTATTCATTGAATTGACAGAACTGTGGCAGATGGAGTTCAATGAACGGGGAAAAATCCAGTAATATTCATAAATGAACATATTCGTTGTACTGGATGTCCATTGTGAAGCTTACAAAGTACAGGTCAGACCACTATGTCACGATGAAAGATGTGTGACTTATATATATATATAAATTATATTTTTAGAGTTTAGATTTTAAACTAGTTGCATATAGGTGTTCTTTTTGTGAAGGGGTTTAATAATTAACTCAGTCAATATTTCCAGAACTGTGATTTTAAATCCTTGTTTGACACAACAAATGACTGAATGCATCTTGAGTTGTTAACAAAAGTTTGTTAATATCACGAGGTTTTATGACAGAAGAGAAAAAAAACATTAGCTTGGAAATTTGTCCAATTTGAAGGAGACCTGACTGAAGTTTCATGAAAGTATAGGTTCTCATAGAAAAAGGAACTTGTTCAGAATACTTATTGAAACAAGTTACCTGAGTGAAAGAGCTTAGATTATGGAAATTCCAGACTAGGAGAGTCTGGTTAGGAACCTGTATTGGTTACCCAAATCTGAGAAAGTCTAAGATGCGTGAGTGGTCAAGGGCAAAGGCCTAACAGTACATGGGACTGGAACTGAGAAGAAGCAGTTAAGTCAAACATACAGATTTGACGGGAAAGGAAAATTTCTTTAGATTGTTAAGTAATTGTAAAATTATGCTCTTGGGATATGTGGGATTTTGCTTTGCTGTGTGTTGCAAAGTTTTTTAAACTGTTATATATAGCTTGGTTTATATTGTTTTGTTTTTTGCTTATTTTGTGGAATACACTTCTGTTCTATTGTTAAAGCCAAATCTGTAGCCTCATGTGTTTTATATCTCAATGAAAGACCCTCTTGCTAAAGTACAAGAAAACAATTCTTTACAGTGTATATTAATGTCTTTGGTGAGGAAAGCGAATATACTATAGCTAAGTTTGAGGATGACAGAAAAATAGGTGGGAAGGAGAAGTTAATTGAGTAGGCAAAAACTTGACAGGTGGAATATAATGTAGGAAAATATGAGGTTATGCACTTCAGAGGAAGATTTCAGAGGCTGACTATTACATAAATGGAGAAAGATTACAGAAAGTGGCAGCACAGGAGAATTTGGGGGTTATCATGCACAAATCACAAAAAAGCTAGCATCTGAGTTCAGGAAAATAAGGAAGACAAATGAAATGTTGGCCTTTATTTCAAAGGGAATGGAGTATAAAATTAGGGAGGGGTCACTAAAACTATACAAGGCGCCAGGCCATCCATGGAATATTGTGAACAATTTTAGTCCCGTTATCGAAGAAAAGACATACTGGCAATGGAGACAGTCCAGAGAAGGTTCACTAGGCTGATTCCTGGTAATACAGGGATTTTCTTATGAGGAGAGGTTATATACACTGGGTCTTAACTCATTGTCCATTCTTCTAAATGTCAGTAAGCTTACTGCTACATAAAAGATTCTTACAGGGCTTGACAGGGTAGATGTGGAAAGGTTATTTCCCCTTGTGGAAGAATCTAGGAAAAGACGGCATATTCTTAGAATAATGCATCATCTATATGAAACAGAAGAAGAATTTCTTCTGAGGATAGTGAACCTGCGGAATTGTTTTACCACAGAAAGCTGTAGAGGCTGCGTCATTAAGTATATTCAAGGGCAACGAAGGATGGGCAATAAAAGCTGGTCCAGCCAGAATCACCCACATTCCACTAGTGAATTAAAAAATTGATGGAGCAGAAGACACAGAGCTGTATTCTGGTTTTTCTGAAGCAGAATAGCATGGTTTCAATTCCAAATCCTGTGTGCTGAAAACACAGTCAGTGTTAAACTGAGTCACCTCAGCATATTCCTTAGGAGCTTTTTGGTAGACCGACATTAAATCTATATCATTAAAATTTGTTACATCCAATTGGGAATGGTGATGAACAATTAAGCAACTCACTGAAAAAGGCAGCTCCACAAATATTACAATCCTTAATGATGGAGGAGCTCAGCACATCAGTGCAAAAGATAAAGCTGAAGCATTCACAACAATCTTCAGCCAGGAGTGCCAAATACATGACCCATCTCAGCTGCCTCCAAAGAAGCCCAGCACCAGCATCAGAGCTGCCAATCCTCTTCCAATTCAATTCAATCCATATGCTATCAAATAATGGTAGTAGGCACTGGATATTGCAAAGGCTATGGACCCTGACAATATTTGGACGATCGTACCAAAGACGTCTGCTCCGTCCCTTAGCCAAGTTGCTCCAGTACAGCTACAATACTGGTACCTACCAGGTAATGTGGAAATCACCCAGGTATGATTTGTGCATAAAAAGCAGGATAAATCCAATATGGCCCATTACTGCCCCATCAGTATACACTCAATCATCAATAAAGTGATCAAGGTGTCATATAGCTTAGTAACTTTAGCAGCACTAACTTAGTAATAACTTGCTCTCTGATGCTCAGTATTTGTTGTGCCAAGGTCTCTCAGCTTTTGCACTTTGGCAGTCTCAGTTCAAAAGTAGACAAAAATACTGAACTCCAGATATGAGAGTTTCTGCTCTTGTTATCAAGGCCATATTTAGCTGAGTGCGGCATCAAGAAAGCCTAGCAAAACTGGAGTCAACAGGAATTAGAGGGAAAATTCCATTTTTTTTTCATTCGTGGGATGAGGGCTTCGCTGGCTATGCAGCATTTATTGTCCATCCCTAATTGCCCAGAGGGCAGTTAAGAGTCAACCACATTGCTCTGGGTCTGGAGTCATATGTAGGCCAAACCAGGTAAGGATGGCAGTTTCATTCCCTAAAGGACATTAGTGAACCAGATCGTTTGTTCTGACAATCGACAATGGATTCATGATCATCATTAGATTCTTAATTCCAGATATTTTATTGAATTCAAATTCCACCATCTGCCATGGCAGGATTCGAACCCAGGTCTCCAGAACATTATCTGGGTCTCTGGATTAACAGTCCAGCAATAATACCACTAGGCCATCGCCTCCCCATTATCCACTGGTTGGAGTCATACCGAGCACAAAGGAAAATGATTACATTTGAAGATCTGTCATCTCACCTCCAGTGTAGTGTTCTAGGCCCATCTTCAGCTGCTTCAGCAGTGACTTTCCCCTCAACTTAAGGTCAGTAATGGGAATGCTTGCTGATGATTGCACAGTATTCAGCACTATTTGTGACTCCTCAGGTATTGAATCACCACTTCCAAATGCGGCAAGAACTGAATAACATTCAGGCTTGGGTTGACAAGTAGCAAGTAACATGCACACCTCATATTTGCCAGGTAATGACCATCTTCAGCAACAGAAAATCTAACCATCATCCCTTTACATTCGATGGCACAACTGTTGCTGAATCTCCCACTATCAACATCCTGGGGGTTACCATTGATCAGAAACTGAAATGAACTAGCCATACAACTAAGTAGCTACAATAGCAGGTCAGAGGCTAGGAATTCTGCAGTAAGTAACCCATCTGCTAACTCCCCAAAGCCTGTCCACATTGACAAGTCAGGAGTGTCATGGCATATTCTCAACCTGCCTAGATGAGTGAAGCACCAACAACACTCAAGAAGCTTGACACTATCCACGTCAAAGCAGCCAGTTTGATTGGCATAACACCTACAAATATTCACTCCTTCCACCACCAATGCACAATTGCAGCAGTGTGTACAATATACAAGATGCATGGCAGAAATTCACCAAAGCTCCTTATGCAGCTCCTTCTAAAACAACAATCTCCACTATGTAGAAGGATGAGGGCAGCAGATACTTGGAACGCAACCACCTGTAAGTTCCCTTCTAAGTCATTGGCCATCCTGATTTAGAACAATACTACTGCTCCCTTGGAATAGCTGAGCCAAAGGTTTGGAACTTCCCAACAGCACTCTGGTGTTCTTACACCCCAGCACTGCAATGGTTCAAGGGGACATCACACCACCACTTTCTCCAAGACAATTAGGGATGAACAATGAATGTTAGCCTAACCAGTGAAGCCCACATGCCCTGAATTAATAAAAAAAAGTTCTAGGATGTGACTTGTCTGGTAGTACCATCAGCTGTCATCATAATGTCTCATTTGCAAGTTTTTGGCAAGTGTGAGGACAATCCATGTAGACCTAAGAAAGATAGATTAACATTTTCCCTAAATGATGAGAGAGTAGGAATTGTGGAGTAGAGAATTCACAGTTCACGTATAGAAATCAGTAAGAATTAGTGGACAGGAAAGATAACTTACAGGCTAATGGAGATAGTAAGAACTGCTGATGCTGGAGTCAGAGATAACACAGTGTGGAGCTGGAGAAACACAGCAGGCCAGGCAGCATCAGAGGAGCAGGAAAGCTGATGCTTCAAGTCGAGACCCTTCTTAAGGGTCCCGACCCAAAACATCAGCTTTCATAGAATAGAATCTCTACAGTGTGGAAACAGGCCCTTTGGCCCAACAAGTCCACACTGACCCTCAGAACACCCACCCACACCCATCCCTCTATAACCCACCTAATGTACAAATCCCTGAAGACTATGGGCAATTTAGCATGGCCAATCCACCTAGCCTGCACATCTTTGGACTGTGGGAGGAAACCGGAGCACCCGGAGGAAACCCACGCAGACACGGGGATAATGTGCAAACTCCACACAGACAGTCGCCCGAGGATGGAATTGAACCCAGGTCCCTGGCGCTGTGAGGCAGCAGTGCTAACCATTGTGCCACCGTGTCGCCCCTAATTTCCTGCTCCCCTGATGCTGCCTAGGCTGCTGTGTTCCTCCAGCTCCACACTGTGTTATCTATTACAGGCTAATGCAGGTGCCTTCATCTGTAGGGGCCTACAAAGTTTTCAGCTTTATGTCACATTAATTATAAAACTCTGATTAGACCCACCTTGAATAGGGATTCAATTCTGGGCATCACTAAAATCTCAAAAATGTCTTAAAAATGATATATTGGGCTTGGAGATATTGCAGCATCGTTTCACCAGAATGATTGCCAGGCTTAACAAAAAGGCGTAGACTGAGTTTTCATTCCTCTGATTATAGAAGATTTTGTGTTTTTCCCTTTACTGAAGACACAATGACAACAGTTAAAATGCCAGGTTCAACTGGAGTCTGCTAGAGGGACTCAACCGTTTCATAGGTACCAGCCTGGGTTTGAGCATTTGCATTAGTATGCTACAAAGGTCATTGTCGAAGACTTTAATCACCTTGTGTTGCAGGTAAGTAGTCTTTCTCACTTTGAGTACCAGAAGTCAGTTAGCTAGCAGCCAGACAAGAGAAACAGGACAACAAAAGCACTCTCTCTCACATAATTGCTGAAATTCAATCACAGTTGAAAGAAATCAGAACTATGGAGTCTGCACCAATCTGCAAAACTAGGGATCGTGAAACTGACTGTTCAACTACCAATGTCAACAACACTGGTAACCTTTTCGACAAAATGTGGAACTGGAAGAGCACAGCAGGTCAGACAGCATCTGAGGAGCAAAAAAGTCAATGTTTCAGGTCTGACCCTTCATCTATCTCCTAACACTTTTTATAACTTTTTTTGGACTCACTTCTTATTTCTATTCTGTGCATATGTGTGTTGCATTATTAATTCCTGAAAGTTTACTAATTAATAAACTCACTCTTTATTAAGTTAAAAAAGCCTTGTTAAATTGGCTCCTTTTAGAACATAAGTTCATTTGAGTCTGGGAGAAAAGTACTCACAAGGGAAGGGATCCATTTTAAAATTAACTTTGTTGTAACCGATTAAAGGGGTGGGTGAGTAAAGAAGGGGAAGCAGTCCATCCTTCCTCATCTGGGGCATTAATGATTTGGTATACCCCATCTGGAACTATAACAAATTGGAGAACCTCACTCAGGGTCTGGATGTAACAAATGATTTGATAGAGTAGCTAGAGAGACACTAATTCCAATGCCGTAGAGTCGACAACAAGTCAGCATATCCTTAAGATTTAGGCTGGGGCATGCAGGAATGATGACAACAACCAGGGGTAGCGAAAAATCACAGACCCTGGTGCTGCTCCTGGCCTGGACACCTGAACCATGTAGGATGAGCCTCCTAAAGCCCTGGTCTATGATTATAGAGTTGTACAGCACAGAAGAAACCTTTTGGCCTTTAAAATCTGTGTCAATATATCTACATTAATCCCACTTCCCAGCACTTTGTTCGTAGCCTTGAATGGCACAATGTCAAGTGCACATCCATGTACTTTTTAATGGTTGTGAGGTTTCCTTCCTCTACTGTCCTCCCAAGCAGTATATTGCAGATATACACCACCCTCTCATCCTTCTCTGCTCTCAAGAAATCAGCCCGAACGTATCCAGTCTGTCTTCACAACTAAAATGCACCCTTTCCAATACAATCACATCCTTCCTAAAGTGAGATGACCAGAACTACAAACAGTACTCCAGCTGTGGATTATTAAAGTTTTGTATAGTTCCAATATGAACTCGCTACTCTTATAATCAGTGCCACAACTGATAAAGTGTACCATATGCCATTTTAACTACTGTATTAACCTGTCCTGCTGCAAACAGTGATCTGTGAATAAGCACCCCAAGATCTCTTTGTTCCTCTGAGTTTCCTCATGTCCTGCCACTCATTGAGTATTCCCTTGTCTTTTTACTTCTTTCAAAGTGCATCACTTCACACTTTTCAGGTTAAATTCAATCTGCCACTGATCTGCCCATCTGACCAACCTGTATTTGCTCCCTCCGGACCTGCTAAAAGTCTCTTTTTCCTTCTTGTCTAGTTTTGAATATTCTTGGACATCCAGGGTTGTCTGGGCTTGTTTATCTTACATTTCACCCTAATGGGAATATGTTGAACCCGTACTTTCTCTAGTTCCATTTTGAAAGCCCCCTCACTGTTCTGCGATATATTTTCCCACAAGTATCTGTTCCCATTCAATTTTGGCCAAATCATGTCTTATTAAAAAAAATCCTTCCCTCAGTCCAAAATCATTTTTTTACAGACAAAATAAAAGTTTTGGATTTTGGATACTGGGCCCTAATGTAACCTTCTGTCCCAGGCCCTAACAGGAACAATGGGAAATGCAAATCTGGAACTCTATCCCAAAAAGTTGTTGATGCTAAATCAATTGAAAATTTCAAAACTGTGATTAATAGATTTTTTGGCAAGGTTATGAAGAGATGATAAACCAAGGCACATAAAGGGAATTGTTATACTGATTGATATATATTCATAAGTGGGTGTCACTAGCTTAGCCAATTTATGCTCTAATTGAATTTGGTACAGGTTCGGAAGGCTGTACAGCCTATTCCTGTGCTAATACTTATAGTGCAAAAACCATTCTCAACTATTCCTTTAAAATTGTTTAATGTATTAGCAGTATGATACTTCTGTGTTTTAGAAAGAACATTCATTTAAATGTTTAATTGCTAGGATGTACTAATGAGATACATGAGACTAAATTTGCTAGGCCTTGAATTATGTAGAGATCATGATAAGTGATAATTCCAAGCCTAACTCAACTGGCCCAGACAGCTTGCACACTTTATAATGCCTGCTCATGTCCATGGTTGTTGTATGCACCCTAGGCTCAAGAGGCTGCTGATTGGCTGTAAGCCTCATTCCTTCTAAGCATGTCGACCTCTTTAAATTACCTTGCGTGCAAAGTTTTGATAAAGTTCTTTGACCTCAAACTTTAACTCTTGTTTCTTTCTCAACAGATGCTGTCAAACCAGCTTTTTCCAGTCTTTTCTGCTTTCATTTCAGATTTCCAGCACCTGCAGTGTTTTATTTTTGTACCTATTAAATTCAGCCTACAGTGCTTAAAGTAAAGCTACTTAAAGACTGTACCTCTTACAAGTAAGTGCATTCTGGTTTCATCAGGATCTGAAACTGATTGGGCAACATCGAATGTATCCTCACATGCCAATTCCTACCAAATGTGCCACTACAACCTGATACTGCTCCAATAACCACTCACTTATTCCTCATCTACAAACAATCCATATCACACTGAAAAGCATAAAATAGTAACAATCTACCTGTTCTGCATACATCGGGTGCAGGCACAGAAAGTAGATATGTTACAGTGTAGAAGGAGGCCATTCAGCCCATTGTCTCTGGTCTCTGTATGTAGACTACAAGGAAGCACAAGTTATACTGCAGTTATTCAAAGAAAAACCTGGTTAGACCTCACGTGGGGTACTGTGAGTAGATCTGGACACCACATCTTAAGAAGGATATATTGGGCTTGGAAGGGGTACAACTTTTTTTTATTCATTAATGGGATGAGAGCGTTGCTGGCTAGGCAGCATTTATTGCCCACTCCTAATTGCCCAGAGGGCAGTTCAGAGTCAACCACATTGCTGGAGTGACATGTAGGCCAGACTGGGTAAGGATGGCAGTTTCCTTCCCTAAAGGACATTAGTGAATCAGATGTTTTTTTCCAACAATCAACAATGGATTCATGGTCATCATTAGATTCTTAATTCTAGATATTTTTATTGAATTCAAATTCCACGATCTGCCATGGCAGGATTTGAATTCAGGTCCCAGAATGTTATCTGAAGTAACAAGGTGCAGATCTGGATGAACACAGTTGGGGCCTCCCCCAACCGCATCCCAAAACCAGCCCAGCTTGTCCCCGAGATAGTAGGAACTGCAATGCTGGAGAATCTTAGATAACAAGGTGTAGAGCTGGATGAACACAGCAGGCCAAGCAGCATCAGAGGAGCAGGAAAGCTGACGTTTCAGGCCTAGACCCTTCTTCAGAAATGAAGAA
>NC_063332.1:134323808-134362987 GCF_021869965.1 Rhincodon typus | reverse complement strand
CCCCACCCCCATCTCCTACCTACTAGCCTCATCCCGCCCCCTTGACCTGTCCGTCCTCCCTGGGCTGACCTATCCCCTCCCTAACTCCCCACCTAGACTCACCTTTACTGGCTCCACCCCCGCCTCTTTGACCTGTCTGTCTCCTCTCCACCTATCTTCTCCTTTATCCATCTTCTATCCGCCTCCCCCTCTCTCCCTATTTATTTCAGAATCCCCTTCCCCTCCCCCATTTCTGAAGAAGGGTCTAGGCCTGAAACGTCAGCTTTCCTGCTCCTCTGATGCTGCTTGGCCTGCTGTGTTCATCCAGCTCTACGCCAGCATCTGCAGCTCCTACTATCTCTGAAACAATGTTATCTGAAGTGTCTGGATTAACAGTCCACTAGGGCATTGCCTCCCCTTTTTAGTTTACAAGAATGATACTTTGACTTCAGGGGTTAAATTATGAGATTGTACAAATTAAACCTGTTTTCTCTAGGATTTAGAAGACCTCATTGAAGTCTTCAAGTTATTAATAGGAAAGGAACTATTTCTGTCTGCAAATTAGGGCCAGACTCTTCAGGAGAGACATTAAGAAGCACTTCTGTACACAGAGTGTTAGATGTTTGGAACTGTCCTCCACAAATAGTGGTGGATGCAGGATCAGTTGTTAATTTTAAATCTGAAGTAGTTTTTTTTTGTTAAGCAAAGCTATTAAGGGATATGGCCAAAGGGAATTAGGCCACAGATCAGCCATGATCTCACTGAATGGTGAAATCGGCTGAAGGGGCTGAGTAGCCTACTCCTGTTTCTAAGTGTCTGCACATTTACTTAACAACATCACCATTTATTTAATTATCCAAATTTAACATCCTCAACAACTATGAATTCACATTGCCATATTTAGTTCTCCGAATTACTAGTCCAATAACACAACTGCCATTCTACCATTCTCAAGCTTGAAGTTCAGTTCTTGGGTAGGCAAGGCTTGATAAATCAGAGGGAATCAACATTCAAAGGGAGCAAAAACTTACTACTGTGATTTTTTTTAATGTAAACAAAAAGTGCTAGTAGTACCAAGAAGGTCAGGTAGCAATTGTGGACACACAGAATGGATGCTTAAATTTTTGCCTTAATAACTCTGATCAGGATGGGCCATGTTGGCAATGGTCTTTAGCAACCTATGTTCAGGCTACAGTCTGCTCCTAATAATTCAAAATTGCATTTGTTTGCAAAACAAAACTAATCATCCAATATATTTGATTAAGCTACACAAATAACATATAAGGAATTGTGAACAAGCAGGTAATTTGGATTAAACAACTGTAAATTAAACATGGACTGTAATTTATTCTGGCAGTGGTTGCCTTGTTATCTTCTCAAGTTGTTACATCGCATCATTGAATTACTCAGTAATAAGTTTTTAAAGAGTGTTAAGTGAGTCCTTGGGTTACTTCAATGCAAGGACTAAAACTCACAATTATATTGAGTATTTAACATAGTAAAATGTCAAGTACAACCTTAGAAGTCCTGAACCTCTATTGACTAATTTGCAACGTATCAGTTTCTGAGAAATGAGGGAAGATGGAGAGGCATGGGAATATTTGCATTTCAAATCCCTTGGAACAATGGACAAAGTTATTTTTCCTGTTTGATCACTTTTTGTATCTGTATACTTAAGTCTAAATGATTTATGTACACCCAAATTCCTTTGCTTTTCTATAACTCCTGATCTCTCACCCAAATGACACCATCAAAACAGTTAACTAGTCAAGCACCCAAAAATCTGGGGATACTCAGCAGGCCTGGCACCATCTGTGAGGAGAAAAACAGAATCAAAGTTTCAAGTTCGATATAACTCTCAAGAACTGGGTAAGGTGGAGCTGGAGACAGTCATTGAGGAAGATGATGTAGCGGTGAAAACAGATTTTGGCAAACACTTTATCAAACACTAGGAAGGAGATAGAAAGTAATGAGGATGAACAAGCCAAAAGATTAAAATGGATATCCCATTGGAGAGAACAGCATAACCTGTTCAAGGTGGGAATACCTGGAAGAGAAGTGGCAGCAAACTAAACACTCAAATAAAAGCAAACTACTGCAGATTTTGCAAATCTGAAACAATGCTGGAAAAGTCTTTGCTTTTTACTCAAAAATCATGTTATCTATTTTAAAAGCAAAATATTATCCATACTGCAAATCTAAGATCAAAACAGAAAACATTCAGCACATAAGGCAGTACGTGTGGAATGAGAAACTTTCATTGTTTCTAGTGAATGATATATAAATTGCACGTATTTTAGACATTTCTCATATGCTGATGAATTTATGGATGCTTTGAAAGAAAACCTGAAAAAGAAAACAGTTTAATCATTTAATCAGTTCAATTTTATTTAGTAAGTAAATAGTATGATTAGGCTCAGCGGAACTTTATCATTTATTTGCCCAGTATATCCATATGAAACGAACAGTTAGATGTAAACAAATAACATGGTACTTATTAAAAGATTATTGTGAACAAAGTTATTTGGCAGAGGAAAAACAGGATTAGACAGTTTAATGTTAAATTGTTCTGAGTGATGAAGTGATTGTAAGGCTTATGTATCAACTTGTTTTTCAATTTAAATGGAAACACTTGAATCATATTTCTTGAAACTTGATGTCGCCGAAGAAAACCCCTTAGAATCTCTAATACAGTAAATTCACACGACAAACTTTTGTAATGTCTTAAAATACGAGTTCTTTATGTATTTTGAAGTTTTTTTTTAACTCAATGGTACTTTAGAACTCTAGACAAAATGTTACAATCTTTCATTTAGAACGGTGAAACAGGTTGCAAATACACCTATTCCAAAAGAATTTTTGAAATCAGAATATGCAAGGTTCGTTGCAGATGGTTGAAACTCGACAAAGTTTAGCTATTTTTTCGGACTATAAATACGTAACAAAAATAATATAAGCCCTTATCCCGTCAAGTAAAAGAGAATACATTTATTGCAATACGCAAACAATTAACAGGGTATTTTTATTTTGCACCGGTCTGCAATTTGGAGGGGTGGGGAGGTAGTGCTCGTCTCGAATGTATCCCTGCGAGCCGAGCGGCACCTTTACTTGCCGTCCCTGCACTTGCCCTTTGATCTCGAGATTAGTGTTAGGGTTGGAGCAGCAGAGTCTCACACCGCCAACCTCCCTCCCTCTCTCACATACAGACACACACCGACAGACACTCACTCACCGGGGCCACGACTGGCCGGCCAGGTGCATCCTGTGTGCAGCACAGTACCCCTCCAGCGCCTGACACTTACACAGAGTGCCGTACACACATTACATGTCTCAAACACACACTTTTAAAAATATATTTATCTGTTGCTGGCGCATGTGCATTTGTAGCTGCAAAACACATATAAAAGCATAAAAAAAGGAGAATGTGAAGAGAAAATGGTTTAAAAAAAAAAGAGGAGTTGGGGAGGAAGGAAAATGCCCAGGAGAAAGCAGGAGCAGCCGAAGCGCCTGCCTTATTCGCGTAAGTGCTGGGGTTGAGAGTGAGAGTGAGCGTGAGCGAGAGAGAGAGAGTGGCCGCCGCGGCTCGGGCTCGGGCTCCTGCTTCTGCTTCTGCTTGGGGCTTGGTTCGGTTCGGGTGAGGGTGAGGGTGACAGAGGTGAAGCTGACAAAGACACTCGGGGCTTCTTATTTCAAATAAGAACCGAACGGGCGGCCATGTTGGTGATGATGAGAGGAATTTAAACTGTTTAACCTTTTCATTAATGTGCTCAGTAGATTAAAAGAAATAAGTTGTAATTTATGATTTGAATAATTCTGGAAGATAGTTGGGTGGGGAGGTATTGGGTCGGCTGTTTACGTTTTAAGTGTTTTTTTCAGATTGATGTGTCTGGCTTTTTTTCTGTTCGTGCGCGTTCCCTCCACTCCGGCCCCGAAGGGTTGAAGGAGTTGGCAGAGGGTGAGCCAGGAATGGCCGGGGCTGGAGACAGGCTGCTTGGGACCAAACCAGAGCAGACACCGTGGCCCTGGACCGGGCCCTAGTCGCACTGTGGGGTCAGACAGAGAAGGCCGGGGCCAGGGCCGGGGCGGGGAGCAGCTTCCTGTCTCCTCCTCCTTCACCCCGCGTCGCTCTCAGCAACAAAAAAACATCAGTTTTTTCTGTCTTATTGAAACGTGCTAACTTTTGAATGAAAGCCCGGGTTGACGGGGACGGTCTGCCTCTGCCCTTTGGGGAAAGGATTGTCCGCGCGGCTCTGGGCTACCCTGGGATCTCTCCTCTTTTCCTCCATCTCTCCTCTTCCCACCGACTCCCAGGATCTGTTCTCTGACCCCGACCCCCAGGATCTCTTTCTCTGTCACCCTCCCCCCTCGATCCTCCTCATCTTTTTTTCCACCCCTCAGGATGTCTTCCCAGTCTCCTGCTTCCCCCCCACCCCGATCCTCAGGATCTCTTCTCCAACCCCTAAGTTGTCTTTTTCCCCTTCCCCTGATCCCCCAAGATCTCTTTCCTCCTGTCCCCCAAGCAGCCAGGATCTTTTCTTCCTCTCTCTACCCCCACCCATCTCTTCTCTCTCCTCCTACGCCCTCCCCCGAGGGGAAATCTGGCATCCCCAGGACTGCCCTTCTCCCAGAGGGTGCCTGGGTTACCCTCAGGATCTCCCCCGTCCCGGGATCTCTTTCACCCGGGGAAAGGAGATGTTCTTGACTGCCCCAGGATCTCCTCTTCCACAACCTTACCCCTCCCTCTTTGGTCGGGGTCACGTCCAACGAGCTGCCGTGTCAAAGCCGCGCCCGGTCACCAGAAGTTCAGGGTTTACCGCCGTGTGTCTGCACCGACATCTTTGTTTTTATTTTACATTTAATCCTTGCATCGAGTCTTTTGCAGAATGTGAAATCCGACCAATTCGAAGCATTTCTTTTTGTTTCCTCTCCTGTCACTCCCCTAAATGTAATCCAGCAAACGATTTTTGATTTGAATCCTGGATGTAATGTTTCGGGACTTCTTGTAAAAAAAAACTATCTGCTGAAACATTGTACACTGTGTCCGCTAGGGAATCCAGTGCTTAGCAATCCATAATAACGGCAAACGTGTTTTAGTTTGCAGTATATAATCTTGTTTCTGTTACTTGTTATACAAACTATTATTTCAATTGGTGTAAATGTGAATAAAGGTGCGGCATGAGGCGTGCGTTATGAACGTGCCTTATGCATGGTATCTGCCCAAAGATTCCTTTTACTGCTCTGGTAGCTGACTGTGTTATAAAGGTCAACACCACCATTACACCGCAGACGAAAAATACACACGCAGAATTTTAACGACCTGCATGCACTTCCCCTTTGTTTATGCAAAATCTAATAAAAAAATTGTCACCAAATTTATTTAACTAGTCGTAATCACCACCGAGAATTACGTATCCACCAAATTTCAACTGGTATTGGTTGTGTGTAATTATTTCAGTTAGATCTTTATAATTTACACGCTGTTATTTATAACTTTAAGGTTACGTGTGGTTATTAAAAAGTTTAGTATGCACACGTCATTCGCGAAAGAGCTGCTCAAGTCTCACTGATGGAATGAATGGATTATTGGGAGTGAAGTTTGGTAGGACTTGAATTCCTGGATCAGAATTTTGGCAAAAAATGAATTTGGTGCATATGCACCAAAGTCAGAGAGCAGCACCCATATTGATGCACTGTAGTGGATGTGTTCTTCAATTTAAGTAGGGATTACGTCCAGTTTGGGCTCCCCCACACCTCAATGAGTAAATATTTGGTATGCTTCTGATCTTTCTGCCTTTGTGGGTTCTGCCAGTCAGTCACTTAGATTTTTCACCGTTGTTAGATTTGTTACAGAAGTGTACTGTATTGGGAGAACCTTGTAGAAATTTAAAGTCACCATATTTGTTAATGACTTACTAAGTGTAATAGGATGTAGACCTGATACCATGCCTGTGCTGAGTTAAAACTGAAAGCAAAAAATGTTGGAGATCACATTAGGTCAGGCAGCATCCATGGAGGGAAAGCAAGCTAACATTTCAAGTCCAGGTGACTCCTCATCAGAGCTGAAGTGAAGTGTGGAGGGGACAGCATTTCTGCAATAGTGGGGTGGGGATGGAGGTGGTTGGAGTGCCAGGGGAGAATGTTGATTAAGTGATCGAAATGTGAGAGGCACAGGCAGGGCATTGTTGAAGTATTTCAAGTGCCTTTAGTACCCTGACGCCAGGGTATTAATCATCAGGAGTACCAACCCTAACTGATAATTGGTGTGCCCTTCCAGAAAAGATGAGATTGTGAATGAGGATGAAAAAAATCTGCTATTCTGACCTTGTAACCAAATCAGTTCCTGACACTCGTTGTTGGGATGAACAATGGTCAGACAGTTGAGGTGTCTGTAGGTTGGTAATGTTTGAAGGATATTTTCATGGTATGAGTTCTTATTTTGAGTACAGAAGAAAAAAAATGAAGTGAGGTGGAAATAATTGAGGAAAAATGTGGTGAGAACTAAAGGTAGAGAAATTGCTACAATTGAGTAAGGTCAAATATCATGCAACACCAGGTTATAGTCCAAAAGGTTTATTTGAAAACGCAATGTTTCGCAGCTCAACTCCCTCCTCGGGCAGCATGTGAGAGAGATGGTATAAGACACAGAATTCTTAAGCAGAAAGTTGACAACACTAAAACTGGCCGCCTCTTGCTGGATCTTTAATCAGTTAGGAAGGAGACTACTGATTAAGTTGCAAAATCCAGATTCCTCTCAAGTCATTGTCTCAAGATAATTAAAGGCTTTATCAATGTATACAAGAGGTGACATCTCGGGTCAGACAATGCATTTTAGGTGTGAGGTCTTGCTTAAATTATGTCTATGTTTTAAACTGGGAGTCAGGTTTGTTTTTTGAGCAAACCAGAATGTATCTGCAACTCACTACACTTGTGTTTTCAAATAAACCTGTTGAACTGTAACCTGGTATTGTGTGATTTTTGACCTTGTTCACCCCAGTCCAACACCGGCATCTCCACAACAATTGAATAATAATTATTGACAATTGAGATTAAAATGCAGAGCAATATTACTCAGTTGAGGGAAACTAATTATGGGGTACAGAAGTAAAATACTTTGAATGTTGTAAATCTAAAATATAAACAGAAAATTCTGGAAGTAGGCAACATGTCTGGCAGCAAATATAGAGAATAAAAAGTTCAGACAAAGTGTTATAAACCTGAAATGTATCTCTCACTCCAGAAATGCTAGCAGACATGCTAACCTTTGGTTGAATTCTGTTTTGTTTCTTAGCCAGTTGTTCGTCTCATTCTGTCTTGTTTTATGTAAACATTATCAATACTTTAGGGATGTGATTGATTGCATTAGCTTCAGTTTCACCAAGAAATGAAAGTGTGACACAATGGCACACTGGTTAGCACTGCTGCCTCATAGCACCAGCAACCCGGGTGCGATTCCAGCCTTGGGCAACTATCTTTATGGAGGTTGCACATTCTCCCTATGTGGGTCCCTAGGTTTCCTCCCCCAGTCCAAAGATGTGCAGGTTGGTTGGGTTTACCGTGCTAAAAACACCATGCACGGTTATGGGGATGGAGTGGAGAGTGGATCTGTGCTGTAATGACAGTGCCTTTATTCCCTTTTTACAACTACTGTGCTTGTTGGTTATGGTGGATTTTGGTTGCTGATTAACTCCTTGCTATTTATTTTCCTGGTGATGTCCATGCTAAAAGAATATCAATCGAAAGGAAATTGTCTCTGCTGAAAAGCATTTGGCAATGGGCCGAATGGCGCCTCTCTGTATTGTAGGCCTATGATTCTATTGAACTATTTAAAATTTATATTTGGTGTACTTCGTGTTTAGAAAAACCCCTGTGCTTTTGTAGGTGACCACTAACTATGTAGGCTGTGTCCTGCTAAGGAATTACATTTTCAGTGTAATAAGTCACAATGGTAAATGAAGAATAATTGATATTTAACATGCATAACGATACGAACACTAAAGCAACAAATGATTTCAGTAAGATATAAAACACAAGATTATAACTGTTACAAACTCTAAGATTTTTTTTACAGCTTTGAAGCCACTCTGTAATATGTTCCTTCATGAAAATAATGAAGTTTTTTATGTTCTGTAGTTGTTGGCTTCTGGAGGCACTGGCTGCCTCTCGGTTATCTCAATGAAGTGATAGTAAGTATTTGCATGATATTCTACCACAGGTGCTTCTTAGTTGAGCTTGATCTGATTCTCAACCATTGCACAGACTTTCAGTAAGGTAAATAGCTGGCTGTCAAGTATCAGAGACTGGTTGATTTTCTTAGTTGCCCAAGGGCATTGAGCCAAAGGAAAGCTCTGTCTGCTAACTTGGAACAGAACAAAACTCAAACCTTAGACTTCTGCCTTTTTAGCTCGTTTTCCACTTGTACGACTATGGTAGGGGAGAGCAAAGATTACGTTGTATGGATTGGATGGTCCAAAAGGCTGTTTTCTGTACTGTAATGACTCTACATTTATTCCTTTTTTGCAATTAGTATGCTAGCTACTATAGTAGATTTTGATAGCTAGCGAACAACTTGCTATTTATTTGCCTGGTGATGTCCACGCTAAAAGAAATAGGAATCAAAAGGAAATTGCTGAAAGATTTGAGTCCTAATTGACATTTGCTTACTGGAAATAAATCAGCATTTATTATCTAATACTAACTTGTGTTTGTAATTTGTGTGATGAGTGGACAAATGATTGTACTACTTGGCACAGCCTCCACCTACTATTGAGTGCATGGTTAGTTATGAGTACTCTGGCTATTGCTGTTATTCCGTTCTACAATATTACATCGTAATCATGATCAAAAATGAATCGATTCATAAAAATGGAGTTGGAGATATTTAACCCTTTTGTGTTATTGAAAATAATTACATTATTACCACTTGCAGCAATTGTAGGTTTTTGACCTGGTTCGGAGATATTTTTAACCGTTTACAAATTGTGTTCTGATTACTTTTGTATATACTGTATTTCTTGTCCTTTTAGCAATCCAAAATCATTTTCTGTATGCTTGGCTCAATATTTTCCATTATTGTATATACTTGCAAAGCTGTTGCCAGGTCAGACTTGCTTTTTGTTTGTGAAATTGTGCTGGTTGAAAGAATATTATAAATGCACAACTTATAATAGATTTACGTCTATTGCTCTATTATGTACATGTCCTCATTAAACTATTCATTTGGTAGTTGCCATGGAATTGTAGGGTTATTGATTGTCTAGGTTCAGGTTATTTGAGAGGGTAGACTGAGAGGTGCATACTGATGAGTAGGAATTATGGGTTTGCAGACTCATCAGTTAAGTACTCAGATTCTGGAAAGTTTGTATAATTGAATAATGCTAGACTGATGTATTAATTTTTCTCTTTGATTTTCTCCCTTTCTCTGAAGCTGTTAAATCTCTGCTTTGTGCGTGGTTCTTGTCTCACTCCATGAACTTAACCATTTGGTGTTAGGATTTATTGTCAGATTATCCAATAACGGAATTAGTTGCAACTCAGATTGTCCCTGTCCTCCAGCTTGCCAGCCATATCTGCTGGTTTACAGCAGAGATCACTGGGCAGCTGTCAAGCAATCAGAACATTGATATATTTACCCTTCCTTAACTCAGTGTGCTGAGTTACCAAATGTAGCACCATGTGTTTGGTTGTGCGTCTATAAGAATAAGATCATGTAAGTGTAGGCCATTTGGCCTATTGAGTCTGCTCTGCCATTTAACTAGGTTATGGCTAAATCTGATTTGCTGTCTCCCCTACTTGTCTATTTGCACCTCCAAAACCCCTGACTTCATTATGTATATAAAAAAATTTCAGCCTTAAATATATTCAGTGACATTAACTGTCATTTTCCCTCTATTTGCTACTGTCTCTGTGGAAGAAAATTCTAATGAATAACTAGCAGAGAAGAAATTCCTTTTTATCTCAGTCTTAGGTGGGAGTCTCCTTATTTTTAAGTATGCCCCTGTTGTGCCTCTTTCCCCATGAGGGGAAGCATCCTCTCAGCATCTCTGTCAAGCTCCATCTGAACCTCTGTGTTTCAATTAGATCATTTCTCATTTTTCTAATCTCCCAATGACTGTAAACCAAGCCTTCTCAACCTTTTCTCAAAAACAATCACTTTATCCCAGGAATCAGTCTAGCGAACCTTCTCTCAACTGCTTCCAATGCATGTATATCCCTTCTTGCACAGAGACCAAAACTCTTTACTTCAAAGTGTTGCCTCACCAATGCCCTATAAGGTTATAGCAAGAAAATCAAAGAACTGTAGATGATCTAAGTCAAACAAAAATAGAAATGTGGAAAAGCATTTCCACACTGGGAAAACTCCGGTCTGGCAGCATCCATAGAAAGAAAGCAGAATTAACGTTTCAAGTCTAGTGATCCTTCTTCAGAACTCAAAAAGGATTACTAGGCCCAAAACAATAATTCAATTTTCTCCCCAGGATATAGCACAATCTATTTTTATATCCTGTCCACTTTTTCAATAACAAAACAACATTGCTTGCCTTCTTAATTAATTGTTGCATCTGTAAGCTAACTTCTGTGATTTATGTACAGTGAACATCCAGAAGCTTTTGACCCCCAGTTTCTGTCAATTAATAGCCTGATTTTCTGTTCTTCCTGCCAAAATGGCTAACCTCACATTTGTCCACATATACCCTGTCAAGTTTTTGCCCATTCGCTTGTCTAAATTACTATATCCTCCTGATAACTTGCTTCCTGCTTGTCTTTGCATTGTCAACGATTTGGCTGCAAGTTAGTTCTTTAATCCAAGTCTTTATATAGATTGCAAATAGTTAAAGGCCAGCACTGATCCCCATGACTTTGCTCGTTACAGTTTGCCAACTTGAAAATGACCCATTTATCCTGACTGTTCCTTGGTAGTTAGCCAATCCTCAACCCCAGCAACACAGTCTTCCATTTTAGCCTTTTATGTGACACTATTGAATGCATTTGGAAATCCAAATACACTGCATCTACTGGTTTCCTTTGTCCAATCTGCTTGTTATATCTTCCAAGAACTATAAGAAAAAGTCAAACGTGATGTCCCTTTCAAAACAAAAACATGTTGATGAGGGCTTTTGTGGCATAGTAGTAGTGTCCCTAATTTCGAGCCAAGTGGGTGTCAAAACTCACCTTCTCCAGAGGTGTTGTGCCTCATCTGAAAGGATTTATAGGACATTTTTATAGTGCAGTGATGGTGTCCCTACCTCTGAGCCAGGAGACCCAGGTTCAGGTCCCACCTACTCCAGAGGTTTGTAGTAATATTTCTAAACATGTTGATTTAGAAAATATCTCTAAAACCGTGAAACAAAAACAAGTTGCTGGAAAACTCAGCAGGTGTAGCAGCATCAGTAGATGGAAAGCAGAGTTCTGAAGAAGGGTCACTGGACTCAACGTTCATTCTGCCTAACACCAAGGGAGTAGGGGTGGAGAGCTCTTGTAGGAGAAAGGTGTGTGGGACAGAAGATTATTAGGAGATATCATTGATATGTAAATGCTTGCGAGGTCTATCTTATTTCAAGGTTTATTGAAATGAGCCTTAGATTAGTGATCACCGATGCTGTTGTGTCAGGAACAATATTTGCTTTCCAGCTGGTTTGCAGTTGGTTGCAAAGTCACTTTGGAACCACTTGCAGTTGCTGACCAGCATTGGTGTAACATGGAAGGACATTACATGACGGTCTCTTGTTTGCTGAGCTAACTGGTGCCTTGTGCATCTGGTACATTTTGAGGGAATATTCCTACTATACTGAGCCATTTTTCTTAACAGGATTGTGTTGTGAAATAATCTACTTTTGATTAGCATTCTCTGACAGACCTCATTTTCAAAGAAGGCCTTTTTTTTTTACTGTTACTGGATATCAAACATCTGCACATTGCATTGTAAGGTAGATTTTTTTAGAGACTGCCTAGTTAGAATAGTTTTCTAAACTGTCTCATCCTTCTAATATCAAGGCAGCAAGTCTTGCTTCATAGAGTTGGCCGTTGTCATGTGTGCATAAAAGATTTCAAAAGGTGTACTTTATGTCCAACTGTGATGTTATCTTTTTATCATGACAGGTAGATGTGATAAAGTTTAAAACTATCATGCTATGACATTTCTAGCCCTGGGTGAATTTGACAATACTGCTTTAAAAAGGGAGATCCTTGCAATGGTGTCTTGAACTACTGTCACAAATAAACAGTCAATTTGTTCTTTAAATACTTATTGAAGTGATTAGATTTTTGTGACGTAAAACATACAACTGATGGGTCCAAACTCTTAGATGATATTTGGCCCATCGTGTGCTTTAAAGTTTTAAAAAAAAGTAATAACTTGGGGTAAGGTTAAATTACTTATATATACTTTTACTACAACTGATGCCACTTCAATGTGAAGTTTGAAATATAAACACTGAAAAATAGCTCTGTAAAGAAACCTAACCTTTGAAAAGCGTACCAAATTCTGACAAGGATTACCAGTAGTCCTACAAGGATGCCTTGCTGCAATTATACAGGGCATTAGCGAGACTGCACCTGGAATATTGTGTGCTATTTTGGTCTTATCTGAGGAAGGATGTTTTTGCATTTGAGTCAAAAGTCACACGACATCGGGTTATAGTCCAACAGATTTATTTAAAGTCACAAGCTTTCGGAGTGCTGCTGCTTCTTCAAGGTGAGGTGGAGGGAGGCGCACAGATGTGGAATATATAAGTGGAGACCCCCGCCCCAACTCTTCAAAATGGCACATAGGTGTTTCCTGTATGGTTTGATGCTGCGCAATCTCCATTTCTTCACCTTTGTTCGCTGCTCGGATCTGCATTGTGTAATGTTTCACCCTCGGGTGGCAGAGATCCTCTACAAAGGGATCCTTCCCATTTCCATTGGGCTCTAGGGTGGAGAATGCACCGTGCAGAATCCCACACAACAGGTAAATTCACTGGGTGTCAGGCCCCATGTAGTTTTTATGGCCTGAAGGAAGCAATATTCCATTGTTAGTTGTGTTTTTGTTTGCAGTCCCGGTTTTATTATTTTAAGGGGCTGCTCCTAAATTTTTGGTTGCACTTCAGCCTTGTGCTTCTGATCTCTCAACACCCAATGTGATGAGACGTGGGCATGTCTGAGGGCCTCTTTGTGGGCCTGTTCCTTGGGCTTTGCCAAAGTGACCATCAACCAGTCCGGGCACTGAGCCATGGAGGGGTGGTCATTGTACCTGAATGCCCCGCTTTTGTGGTGGCGTCTGCAGGCATGATAGAGGCCTTTAGAGATGGTCAGCACCACATAGCTGGAGTGCATCATCAACCCAGAGAGTGTTGATTTGATTTAGTAAGTTTCCATTCATCTTTTATAAGTTTCTGTTACACTATCAATTAGGTGCTGTTTCACCTGATGTTAGGTTTTGTTTAAAAGAGCAGAATGTGATAGGAAATGATGCAGTGAATGTGAAAGTAAGGGAGGGGAAGAGAGGAGACGACAAATGGGAAGAAGAGGGACAGTGAAAGAGGAAGTCAGAAATTGACCCCATTCAGAGCCTTGTAGTTCCTTGGCTCTCAGAGTTTTGAGGGTAAGTGCTAGAAGATGAGAGTGACATGTTCTATTGTCAGAATGTGTCTCCGTCTTGGTCAGTCTACTGCTTTTTGTGTGCAACAATTTCACAGTTTCTCTCTTTTTGTTTGGCTATTCTGCTCCCACTCATTCATCCCTAAACTTTATATTTGACCCACTTTTAAATGTCTCCCCAGTCTTTTGCTTCTTATGTTCTCCAAAAGACACATGACTGGCAGATTCTGCAAGCACCCTTTATAAAATCACAAAAGGAAAGTTACAGGTTTTATACAGTGAACCTTGGAAATTTTATATATGGAATAAACAAAATGTACCTGGAAAGCAATGTGATGCCAACCTTTTTTTTTGCTTTACCATGGACGTGCAATCTCTTTACACGTCCATTCCCCACCAGGAGGGTCTTAGGGCTCTCCGCTTCTTCCTGGAGCAAAGACCTGAACCATCCCCACCCACCACCACCCTCCTCCACTTGGCTGAGCTCGTCCTCACCCTCAACAACTCCTCTTTTAACTCCTCTCATTTTCTTCAGGTAAGAGGGGTGGCCATGGGTACCCGCATGGACCCTAGTTATGCTTGTCTCTTCATGGGGTACGTGGAACATTCCTTGTTCCAATCCTATTCCAGCCCCCACCCACAACTGTTTCTCTGATACATCAATGATATCATTGGTGCTGCTTCCCTTTCTCGTCCAGAATCGGAAGACTTCATCAATATCGCCTCCAATTTCCACCCTGCCCTTCACTACAAACCCACTAACTCCCACGGCTATCTGAACTATACATCCTCACATACCACTTCCTTTAAAGACTCCGTCCCATTCTCTCAGTTCCTCCTGTCTCCGTCGTATATGCTCAGATGAGGCCAACTTCGACAAGGTAGCCTCTGAAATGTTCACCTTCCTCAACCGAGGATTCCCCAGCTCCGTGGTCGACAGGGCCCTCAACCAGGTCCGACCTATCTCCTGCTCTTCCGCCCTCACCCCTTCTCTTCCCTCCCGCAACAGCGATAGGGTTCCCCTTGTCCTTACCTATCATCCCACCAGCATCCACATTCAGAAGGTCATCAGGTGCCAATTTCGCCACCTCCAGCAAGATGCCACCACCAGGCACATATTCCCCTTCCCTCCCTTGTCTGCCTTCCGCAGGGATCGTTCCTTCTGGGACACCCTGATCCACACTTTGTTCACCTCCAACACCCCTCCACCGTCCTACGGCACCTTCCCCTGTAACCAGCAAACGTACAACACCTGCCCATTTACGTCCTCCCTGCCAGTATCCAAGGGCCCAAACATACCCTCCAGGTGAAGCAACACTTCAGCTGCATGTCCCACAATCTAGTCTACTGCGTTTGCTGCTCACATTGGTCTCCTCTACATTGGGGAAATGAAACGTAGATTAGATGACTGCTTCACAGAACATCTATGTTCTGCTTGCAAAAAAGACTCTGAACTACCTGTTGCCTGCCACTTTAATGCACCACCCTGTTCCCTGACCAACATGTCTGTCTTTGGCTTGCTGCAGTGTTCTAGCGAAGCTCAATGCAAGCTGGAAGAACAACGCCTCATTTTCCACTTAGGAACCCTGCAGCCGTCCGGACTCAGTATTGAGTTCAATAATTTTAGGGCCTAAATTCTTCCATGTCCCAGCCCCCTACCTCGCACACCAGGCCTTGTTACCACATAGTCTGAAATTACACACCACTTGTTGTTAGTCACTAATAGTCCCCATTAACAACTATTCACCCTCCCAGCCCAATTGTTATCAACTTCTTTGTCTGTCCAACTTTTTCTGCTTATAAACTGATGTTTTCCAAGCCACCTTCAGTTCTGAGGAATTGTCACCGGACCCGAGATATTAACTGTTTTTTCCTTCACAGGTGCTGCCAGACTTGCTGAGCTTTTCCAGCAACTTTGTTTTTGTTCCTTTTTTGTTTGCTTAACATGATTTGCTGCGTTATCAAAAGTGTTGTCTTTGGATCAGAGGCATTGAGCTAAACTTTCTTTAAAGTTTCAACATTTCTCATCTGATCTCCTGAGTATTATGTCCTGGGCACTCCTCCTCAGGAAGATATATTGACCTTGGAGGAGGTGAAGCTGATTAGTTGAGGTGTTACTATCAAGAATATACTAGGGAGGCTTTTGTCAACCAATCAGTACCCTTTTCTCATGAATGATAAAATGTTGTTCCCTTTTGAATTTTGTCAGTTTAGTTTCTGTCCTGTTGAATGAAAGACAAAAAGCTCCAATTTTGTGTCCGAGATAACTAGGTGTAGAATTGGATGAACACAGCAGGCCAAGCAGCATCAGAGGAGCAGGAAAGCTGACGTTTCGCGTCTGGACCCTTCATCAGAAACCCTTCTTCTGTAGGTGGCACACCTACAATGCTGATAAAAAGGGAAATTTAGATTTTTGATCTGGTGACAGTGAAGGAGTCATGATTTAGTTCCAAGTTCAGGACAATGTCTGGTTTTGAGGGGAGCTTGCAGGTGAAGCTGCTCCCATGCATCTGCTCCCCTCGGACTTTTGCGTGGTAAAGGTGACCGGTTTCGAAGGAACTGTCAAAATATCCTTGACATATTGGTGCAGTTCATCTTGTTGCGGGTGCATACTGCTGCCAGTGGGTGTCAATGTTGGAGGGATGGAATGTTGAAGGTGAGGGAAAGGGTATCAGTTGTGTGCACTGCTTTATCCTGGATGGTGTCAAGTTTTTTTTGTATGTTGTTGGAGCTGTACTCATCCAGGCAAACAGAAGTATTCTGTCATACTTGACTTGTGCCTTGTAGATGGTGAACAGGTTTTATGGAGTCGGGAGTTGATCTACTTGCCATAAAATTGCCAGCCTCTGACGCGCTCTTGTAGCCACAGTATTATTAAAGCTGGTTCAGTTTGGATTCTGGTCAACAGTAAACCCCATCTTGTTGATCAGTGGGAAATTCAGTGATGTTAATATCATTGATTGTAAAAAAGAGAGATGGTTCCGTTCTGTCTTTTTGGAGATGTTCATTACCAAGCACCTATGCGACAAGCATGTTTCTTGCTATTGTTAGCCCAAACCTGGATGTTATTCGGGTCTTGATGCATATGGACACGCTGCTTCAGTAGCTGGGAAATTGCAAATCGTGCTGAACATTGTGGATTTTCGTAGAAGATTGCACACTTCTGACTTTGATGGAAGGAAGGTCATTAAAACAACTGAGGATGGTTTGGCTTAAGACAAAGCCTGAAGAACTTCTGCTGAGACGTCCGAGGACTGAGCTGATTGATCTCCAACAAGCATAATCTAGATATGACTCTAACCAGTGGAGGCATTTCCATTTGTCCATTGAGCCCATACAAACATATGAATGAGGAGCAGGAGTAGGCCAGTTGGTCCTTGGGCCTTTTCTATCATTTTATAAGATCATGGCTGATCTGATTTCTCCACATTCCTGCCTACCCACATCAACCATTCACCCTTTTATCAAGAATCAACTATCTCAGCCATATAGCCTTTAGAGGAAGAATATTCTGAAGACTCGAGACTCTATGTGAGAAAACCCTTATTTTTAAGGTAACTCCTCTTGCTATAACCTCCAGCAGGATATCTTTTGCTAGATCTCCTTGATGCCATTCAGATGCTGCCTTGAAGTCTGGACAGTCACTCTGACCTCTCCTCCAGAGTTTATCTCCTATCTCCATGTTTGGACCAAGGCTGTAAATGAGGTCAAAAGCTGAGTAGTCCTACAGAACCCAAACCAAGTGTCAGTAAATAGGTTGTTGCTGAGTAAATGGCATTTGATAGCACTTTTTTGCTGTTGATTGAAAGAAAACTTTTGGATCATTAATTAGCTGAGCTAGATTTGCTTTGGTGTTTGTGCACAGGTAGGCCCAGTCAAGCAGCTACACCCTGTATGATGCCAGTTCGAGAAGGAATAGTGGTATTAAGCTACTCTTGGTAATGAACATTAAAGTCACCTGCCCAGCTTGTGTTCTGTGCACTTGCCATCTTCAGTGCAGCTTCCACTGATGTTCAAAATGAAGGGGTACTGATTCATCAGGTGTGGGGTGGTTTTGTTAGATGGTAACCAGCAGAAGGTTTCCTTGCCCTTGATTGACCTGAAACTATAAGACTTCATGGAGTCAGTGTTGAGGACCCTCGGGGCAACTCCCTCCCATCCTGCATAATACTATGCTGCTATCTTCAGTGGGTCTGTTCTGTTATTGGGATAGGACATAACCAAATGGTAATGGTGTCTGGTATATTGTAAAGTATGATTCAGTGATTTTTGTCTGGCTGTTGCTTGATTAATGTATGGAAAAGTTCTCCTAGTTTTGGCACAGTCTTCCAGATGTTAGTTTTCCCAGTATGCCAGCTTTGTGTCATCTGCAAGCTTGGAGATATTGCATTTTGTTTCCTAAACTAAATCATTTAATATATAATGTGAATAATTGGGGTCTAAGGACTCAACCCTGTGGTACCCCATGAGCCACTCCCACCCACTTGGGAAAAAGACCTGCTCTTTTCTTTCCTGTCTACCAACCAGTTCTCTGTCCATATCAGTGCACACTTGAATTTTGCATGCTAGTCTCTTGTCTGGAACCATTGTGACAACCTTATGAAAATCCAAGTAACTTGCATTACCTGGCTCCTCCTTATCAACTCTACTGGTTATATGTTCAAATTTCCAGTAGATTTGTCCAGCATAATTGGAACATAGAACATAGAACAGTACAGCACAGTACAGGCCCTTTGGCCCACGATGTTGTGCTGAACTTTTACCCTAATCCTAAGGTCTATTTAACCTCCACCCCTACCTTATACTATCATCCATATGCCCATCTAATAGCCGCTTAAATGCCCCTAATGAGGCCGACACCACTACCCTCTCCGGCAATGCATTCCACGCCCCGACCGCTCTCTGAGTAAAGAACCTACCTCTGACGTCTCCCCGATATCTACCTCCACTCACTTGAAAACTATGCCCCCTCCGAATAGCTACCTCCACCCTAGGAAAAAGTCTCTGGCTGTCTACTCTCTCTATACCGCTGGTCATTTTTGTACACCTGCATCATTTCGCTTACGTAAATCCATACTGATTCTGTCCAATCTTGTCGCTGTTTTTCGAGTGCTCAGCCATTAAATCTTCTATAACGGACACTGGCATTTTCCTCACTATTAATGTCAGGCTAAGTAGTCTATAATAAACTGTTTTTCTCGTTTTTTTTTAAATAATGGGGTTATATTAGCTACCCTCCAATCCATAGGAATCATTCCAGGGTCTACAGAATATTGAAAGATGACCACCCATGCAGCTATTATTTCTAGTGCCACTTCCTTAGTAGTCCGGAATGTACATTATGGAGCGCTGGGGATTTACCAGCCTTTAATCCCATCAATTTCCCCAATGCCATTTGCCTACTAGTACTGATTTTTCCTTCAGTTCCTCCCTCTCACTGGACCCTGTGTCTTCCAACTTTTTTGGAACGCTATACATGTCTTCCTTCGTAAAGACAGAATCAAAGTATGCATTTATTTGGGCTACCATGTCTTTGTTTTCCATTATAACTCCCTTCTTTCTGAATGTAAAGTGCCTACATTTATATTCACTCCTGTTCACATACCTATAGAAGCTTTTGCAATCAGCTTACTCTTGTGCTCTATTTTCCCCCTCTTAATCAATCCTTTTGTCCTATTGCCAAAATCTAAACTGCTCCCAATCCTCAGGTCTACTTTTTTTTTCAGCTAATTTGTATGCCCCTTCCTTGGATCTAATATCATCCCTAATTTCACTTGTTAGCCATCGTCCGGCCACCTTTCTCGTTTTTATTTTTGTGCCAGGCAGGAATGAACAATTATTGTGGTTCGTCCATTCAGTCTTTAAATGTTTGTCATTGCCTATCCACTGTCATCTTTCAGGACCCTCGTCTCAGACTCAACCATTTCACTCTGTATCTTAATGAAGAATTTAACAAAATCCAGGTTTCACTGGAATCATACAACCATGACAACAATGCCAGTGCTGAGGTAGTGTAACGTCAATCGTGAACTCCTCTTGCAGCATGAAGTCGGGAACACTGATCTTGGAGCAGCCCTTATACCATGAGGACAGCTAATTATGTTTGCATCCAGGACAGTGATGATATTCTCACATTGAGAAGGTTTGCCTTGTTATTGTCTTTGCTTGTGAGCATTTTATTCAGTTTGGAAGAGACAAAATTACAATCGAGTCTGACCACAAGCCACGTAGAGTCATAGAGATAGACAGCACAGAAACAGACCCTCCAGTCCAATTTGTCCATGTCGACCAGATATCCTAAATAAATCTAGTCCCGTTTGCCAGCATTTGGCCCATATCCCACTAAATCCTTCCTATTCATATATCTACCCAGATGCCTTTTAAATGTTGTAATTGTACCAGCCTCCACCACTTCTTCTGGCAGCTTATTCCATACACGCGCCACCTGCTGTGTGAAAAAGTTGCCCCTTAGGTCCCTTTTAAATCTTACCCCTCTCACCTTAAACCTACGCCCTCTAGGTTTGGACTCCCCCATCCCAGGGAAGATTCCTTGTCTATTTACCCTATCCGAGCCCCTCATGATTTTATAAATCTCTGTAAGGTCACCCTTCAGCCTCCAACACCCCAGGAAAAATAGTCCCAGTCTATTCAGCCTCTTCCTATAGCTCAAACCCTTCAACCTTGGCAACATCCTTGTGAATCTTTTTTGAACCCTTTCAAGTTTCTCAACATCCTTCCTGTAGCAGAGACACCAGCACTGCACACAGTCTTCCAACGGTTAGGCCATTAATGTCCTGTACAGTCACATGACCTCCCAACTCCTATACTCAATGTACTGTCCAATAAAGTCAAGCATACCAAATGCCGCCTTCACTATCCTATCTACCCGTAACTTCACTTTCAAGGAACTATGAACCTGCACTCCACGGTCTCTGTTCAGCAACATTCCCCAGGACCTTACGATTAAGTGTATAAATCCTACACTGATTTGCCTTTCCAAAATGCAGCATCTCCCATTTATCTAAATTAAACTCCATCTGCCACTCGTCAGCCCACTGACCTGTCTGATCAAGATCTCGTTGTACTCTAAGGTAACTTTCTTCACTGCCTACTACACCTGCAATTTTGGTGTCATCTGCAAACTTACAAATCCATACCTCCTGTGTTCACATCCAAATAATTTGTATAAATGACGAAAAGCAGTGGACCCAGCACTGTTCATTGTGGCACACCACTGCTCACAGGCCTCCAGTCTGAAAAGCAACCTCCACCACCACTCTCTATCTTCTACCTTCAAGCCAGTTCTGTATCTAAATAGCTAGTTCTCCCTCTATTCCATGTGATCTAACCTTGATAACCAGTCTGCCAGGAGGAACCTTATCAAACACCTTACTGAAGTCCATATAGATCACGTCCATATAGATCACGTCCACTGCACTGCCTTCTTCAACCCTCTTCATTACTTCTTCAAAAAACTCAATCGAGTTCGTGAGACATGAGTTCCCACGCACAAAGCCATGTTGACTATTCCTAATCGGCCCTAGCCTTTCCAAATACATGTAAATCCTGCCCCTCAGGACTCCCTCCAACAACTTGCGCATCACTGATGTCAGGCTCATCGGTCTTTAGTTCCCTAGCTTTTCCTTACCACCTTTCTTAAATAATGGTGCCACGTTAGCCAAACTCCAGTCTTCTGGCACCTCACCTGTGGCTATTGATGATACAAATATCTCAGCAAGAGGCCCAGCAATCATTCCCTTGCTTTCTAGAGTTCTAGAGTACACCTGATCAGGTCCTGGGGATTTATCCATCTTTCTGCGTTTTAAGACCTCTTGCACCAACTCCTCTGTAATACGGACACTTTTCAAGATGTCACTATTTATTTCTCATGTTCTTTATCTTCCATATTCTTCTGCACAGTAAACACTGATACAAAATACTTGTTTTGTATCTCCCCCACCTCCTGCTGTTCTACACATAGGTGACCTTACTGAACTTTAAAGTGCCCTATTCTCTCCCTAATTATCCTGTTGTCCTTAATGTATTTGTAGAATCCCTTTGGATGATCCTTTTAGCATTCTTCTTCAAATTGCTTCCATCTGCTCCAAAACATCTTACAAGACTGGTACTTGTTTGTAGAGGTATTACCTGGAAATGATATACAAACATGGATGCCTGTTGCTGAGACCAGCAGTCTTTGAAGAAAATGGATGCTAATACAGAATGTGAAATCTTCTAGCTTCAATAAGCAGCAGCAGTTTCATGTTCTAGAAGTCATCAATCCTGCTGAGAAATTGAAACTAAAAGATGAGCATCTTGCTGAAATCAAACCATAGTTCTACCAGACCGTTGGGCTGGTGTCTCATTAGAGAGAAATGACTGCTGGTGGTTTAACCTGGAGATCACCACACCTCAAGCAAGGGAAAGTTGAGAAGAAGACCCTCTGCATCTCAAACTAGCCATCCAGCCAACTGAGCTTACTGACCCAACCCAACCTCCCCCCTCCAAAATAGCAAGCAAACTACAGAACAAAATGCAACTCTCCAAGTGCTGCAGTAAGTAGTGATGAAAGGATTGACTTAAAAGCGTCAAAGGCAGACATGTTATGATCATGAGTGTTGAGCTTGCAGAGGTGAAGTGATAGCCCGAGATGGAATCTTGTACAAAGTCATTCACCATCTGGAAACGAGAAAAGAGATGCTGAAGTGTATCCATGCAAGCTGTGAAGAAACTGAGTTGAGTCTGAGGAGCACAAGAGAAGTGCTCTGCTGGTCAAGCAAGAGACAAGCTAGTCATATGAAGAATACAAAGTAAGCTGAATCATCAGAGTCCAAGAGTAGCTGTGAAGTAGATGAAAAGGAAGAAAAGTTGGGTAGCCAGGATCAGCCTGAACAGATGAACTTGGTGTTTGGGGAAAATGCTCAAGGAAGAGTGAAGGTTTGTTATTACAACATTGGAAAGTGTGCTGTTCAATGCTCTTACAATGCTCTGTAGTATCGGCTTGCATTGAACAGTTATGTTTAGGTTCGTTTCTTCGTGTGTCAGTCATTGGTTTAAGCTTTTCTATATTTTGATATTGATAGGGGAAGAGTGACAGTGTACCATTAACTGATTTTAAACAGAAGTAATGTTCATCTAATGCTATAGTAAACATCTGTTGAAAGTTTAGTGCATGGAAATGGAGCATCTTTTTTAGTAACCTGTTTTTCTAATCAGCCTGTTCAGAAGTGTTATAGCACATCTTTGGAGCAGGTGGGATGCTACCACTGCATCACAAGAGGACCCTTTTATGGGTGCATAACAGCTTAATTATATAGCTACCAGAGCCTGTGAATTTTCACAAAAGCAAAATGCTACAGGTACTGGAAAACTGAAATACACCTAGAAAATGCTGGAAATATTCAAGCGGATCAAGCAGTATTTGTGAAGAGAGAAGCAGAACAGATGTTTTAAGTTAAGACCTTTCATTCAGCGTTGGGAAATGTTAGAAATGTAATATGTTTTAAATAGGTGAATTTGGGATAAGGGATTAAAACAATGGAAACACCTGTGATAGGGTTCAATGTGGGAGATGTTAAATGACAAATAGCTGGTGTTGCAGAATTGGACTTTTTTTTTTTTTACACAGGGATTGGTCAGTCTGTGTAATGAACTGCCAGAGGAAGTGGTGGATGCAGGTACAGTTGCAAAGTTCTAAAAGACATTTGATAATGCAGGCAGGTGGGACTAGTTCAATTTGGGAACATGATCAGCATGGACTGATTGGATGAAGGGTCTGTTTCCATGCTGTGTGACTCAATAACAAAAAGAATTAGGATCACAGCAGCTGATGGAGTGCTTGTAACAAACAAAACTAGGCACCTTAAGAGCTACTCATCTTCATGACATTCCAGAGAGGCCATGGATGAATCTTGGATTGTACCTCTTTACACACTCAAATTGTTTATTTTGTCACCAACTGTTCTGACAGGCTGACGTGGAAGAACTACCAGTGAGTATGTAGAATAGCTGACAGTACAACTTTATTTCAGAGTGAGAATAACCATCTAATCACAAGTTAAGAATTTAACTGTTTCGTACAGGATTGGGAAATTGGACACCATACATCATCTCTACATTATATCCCCAACTGAATGGAAAAACTAAAGTGACAGTGAAGATTGCCAAAGGGGTCATAATGAAATTGAGCAAAATCCAGCACAGACTTGTACAAGACAACCCTTGAATGGAGAAATGTACCTGTTGAAGGAATGGAAAGTAGTGCAGTCTATAGACTAATGTCATGCCATATCCTAACTGCTCTTCCAATAGTATAAAAGTTACTGGTAACAGGAAGCATGACACAATCAAAGTGAAAAGGCGAAGCCAAGTCTTAGGAAGAGCTGAAGAGAGAAGAGACAGTCAATGAGTAAACGCTCAGTGCTCTCAACAAGGGTCAGCCCATATAGCAACTTGGCATCTGTGTAAATCCACTTCATTTCAATTATCACTTCAATTGCAAGCAGTACACGTTGAACAACTAGCTGCGTGCCTTCAGTTTCAATGATCAATATACAACTGGAGAAGCTGTTCCTTTGTAACAGGCAGCTGGTTAGGAAGATATCTCGCCATCTGTACAGAGTGAGAGATGACGATCAGACTCATTTGGTCCACAAACCAACAATCAGCGACAACCAATATCATGGAAGCCACACTCGCTAACTAGGGAAAGAAAGTCACCCTAGAATTGAGCAGATGTGAGTGAACGACAGCAACACATGCATATGATTTGAAGACCCACATAGAATCATACAGCATGGAAACAGGCCCTTTGGTCCAACCAGTCCATGCCAAACATAATCCCAAACTAAACTAGCCCACCTGCAAGTTCCTGATCCATTTACCTCCAACTCTTTCTTGTTTGTGCACTTATCCAAATGTCTTTTAAATGATGTAATTGTACCCACATTCACGACTTCCTTTGGAAGTTCATTCCACACACAAACCACCCCCTCTGTAAAAGATTTGCCTGTTATGTCTTTTTTTAAATCTCTCTTCTATTGGTGGGGACAACACAGTGGCTCAGTGGTTAGCACTGCTACTTCACAGCGCCAGGGACCCGGATTTGATTGCACCCTTGGGCAATTGTATATTGTAAACTCCACACATTCTCCCTGTGTCTGCATGGTTTTCACCGGGTGCTGTGGTTTCCTCCCACAGTCCAAAGATGTGCAGGCTAGTTGGCTTGGTCATGCTAAAATTGCCCGTAGTGTGTAGTGATGTGTAGGTTAGGTGGATTAGCCATGGAAAATACAGGCTTCAGTCTGGGTGTGATTCTCTTCAGAGTGTCAGTGTGGACTTGTTGGGCCAAATGGCCTGTTTTCATGTTGTAGGGATTCTTAAATTTCAAAAAAAACCTTGTAAATTCCCCATGCTCAGAAAAAGACAACTGTCATCAACTCAATCTCTCTCCCTCATTATTTTATAAACTTCTATAAGGTTGCCTGTCAACATCCTATGCTCTAGCCTATACAGTCTTCCTATATAACTCAAACCTTCCATGATTTAAGATAGTGCATGTACAGAGACTGACAAAAGTGAGAGACCATCTAGAATTAAAACACTAGGAGACGGTAAGGACTGCAGATGCTGGAAGCTAGAGTTAATAAATAGGGAGCTGGAAAAACACAGCAGGTTAGACTGCATCCAGGGAGCAGGGAAGTCAACGTTGCCCTGCTCCTCAGATGCTGTCTGACTTGCTGTGTTTTTCCAGCTCCACATTTTTTGACACTAGAATTAATACACTAATTTGTTATTGAGTAATTTTCTTTGTTATTCATGGTATTGAGTGACTTATAGCTGCAAATGGTCATGTGTTCTTCTTTTGCTTTATGGAAAGGGGCATGTTTGGAGGAAGGCGTTTATACCTAATTTCCTGGTTGGCTTGATTTAGTCATTTGAACTCTACCCCAGCTGCGTGCCTCCACCTCTGCTGTGAGGCTTTTTTTAAACTTTAGAATGAACAGCCATTAAACACAACATTTGAAGCAATGCTAATTATTGATCTCACTGTCGACCTTTCTTCCCATCTGCCATGGAGCAGCATGTGAAAGAAACATCTAATGTCGGTTAGTCAGATGTTCACACATTTTAGTCTCCACTTCCTTTTAGAGTAAGGAGCCACTGCTTGTGTTACTTGTTCACTATAGTCAGCCTGTTTTACTTTGCATTTCTGTTATTTTTCATTTGGTCATTATTGTGACAAATATGAAGAGAGAATACAAGAATTCAATTTTTGAAGCCAGTACATTATTTTTTTTGGAAAAGAATCAACTTTACCAAAGAATAATCACTTTCTGTGATAATTGCAGTGGCAGTTTGATTTGAGCATTTTACTCATCCCATCCAGAGAAAGTTGTGATCATTGATCTTTTATGGCAAGAGAATAACGACCTTTTGTTTATGCATTTATGATATCAAAAGGGGAAGTCGCAGCTTTAATAAGACTATGCATTTAGTAAGTTAAAGTTAGATGTAGAGAAGAGACAACGTGGAGATTTCATTGTGCTTTAAGTTTGCAGAGTTTTGTTTACTTTCTAACTTGGGGTTTTTAATATATACTATCAGCTCATGATGACAGTCAGAAGCAGTGCTTTAAATTCATTACGTAGTTTTTGAACTTCACCCACACACCTTTTATATGATTACCTTAACCAAAGCCTCATTCTTGGAAAATGGTTAAGGTGTTCTGAGTTATTTGAGAGCATCAGCATTGCCATTGCTGGATGAGACAGGAAACAAAACAAAGGTTAAAGTTATGGGACATTTGTTTGCATCAACTCGTAAAGCTTTACAATTTTGACGAATTGCCTCTCTCTTTCAAAAAACAATTAATTTCACCCTCTGCTCTTTACTCGTGGCCCTACAAATGTCATCTTTTTGAGTATTCATGCATTTCCTTTGAAGGCCACTGTTGACTATTGAACCACCCTTTTTCAGGCAAATTTAATCCAAATTGGAACAATTCACCACATGAAACAATTTATTCATCTCCCCATTGTTCTTTTCCCAATTATTTTTAAATATGTCTCTTTAAGTTACTGACTACCTGCCAATGGAAACAGTTCTTTATGTACTCCATTTCAGCCTCCTATAATTTTGAGCATCTCTAATGACTTTCCCTTTCCCTTCCTCCAAACTAAGGAGAATCACCCATCTTCTCTCTTCTTTGCACATAACTCAATTCCTTCATCCCTGGAACTATTCTAGTAAACTTCCCCACTACATCCTCTTCAAGGTGTTGTCAATCTTCTAAAAATGTAGTGCCCAGAATTAGGTGCAGTGTTTCAGTTGAGGCCCATCCAACAGATGCAGCAGTCGAATCTTTATTTTCAAGCAAGGTTGAATAAAACTGCAAACCTGGCATTTTTGCAACTAATGGCACAACTATTCAATGACTGTTCATGGACTTAAACAAATCAACCAAGGTGGTTCTTGAATTTTGGGAACATTTTTTTTTGTTGTATTGGGCATACGGGCAGATAAATTACCTTGTGGGAATGAAAACACTAAAAATGAGGTTACAGTTTCAATAACAGTATCGTATAATGTTTGACTGTGGTACATCTTCCAATTTCATTTCAAGATGGAAATGAAGATGAAGCAGGAGGAGAACTGGGCGAAGAGGAGAATTGGTTTGGCAATGCCTCTGAAACACCTTCTGAAATCTCCTATTTAGATGTGCAAGAAGACCTTAATGTGTCTCCTGGAAATAAACTGCAAGAAGAGGCAACCTCTCCAGAAAGTTCCTTGGGGAGCACAACTCCCTTAAGGAACTCCTCGGAGCTGCTGATTTCTGAAAATGAACAGTTCAAAGACACTTTGGAAAAACAAGATGTATTGTCACCTGTTCCATCACCGCTGTTGCATGAAATGGGATCCCATATGTTACATAAACCTATGAGTAGCAATTTAAGACGTCTGTTGGAGGCTGGGTCAATCAATTCCAAGCCTGATTTGGTAACTACAGAGAAAGATGATTCTGCAGTTGCTGTTGGTTCAGCTTTGCCTTTGTCACCGTCTTCCACTCACGCACTGCAACTAAGTGCTCTTGCTAGGAAGTTAGCTGCTAAGCAGGAGCAAAGTAATAACTTTAGTCCAAGTAACAACTTTATGTGGAATCAGGATATTTGGTTGCAAAATTCATCATCTTGTAGCTTATCACCTGCTTCAGCTACACAGAAACTGAAGGCTGCTGCAAATGCAGTTCGTCTGGACAAAAGTCTTTCGAGGGAAGAGGAGCCAGTGAGATTTAGTCCATACTCATCGCCTTATAACCCCATAGAAAAGCAGTCTGCTAGTTCTGCATTGGCTGCTCTTTCAAAGAAAGTTAGTGAAAGAAGTTTGTCTTCTGCTCAAGATCATAAGCGTCCAGGAAGCACTTTCCTTTCTCTGGCCTCAATGACCTCATCAGCTGCTCTACTGAAAGAAGTTGCAGCTAGGGCTGCTGGGAATATGTTGGTTGAGCGAAAAAATCAACTGATCCCAGGAGATACCTTGCAGTCTTTGGAAGTGAAACAAGAAAAGCTGATTCCATCAGTTCCAGTCGAGATGTTGTTGCCAACAGCCAAACAGAAAATGCTAAAGTCTACCAATAAAGGTACGTGCTGTCAAAAGTATTATTTGAAGTTCAAATTTGCATGTGATTTTCTTTATTGATTTTGGTACTTTTGATAACTAGCTTTTTTCTTTGTCTTGTGCATGTGTATTGTTGTATTCTCTCGATGTGCCAAGACATAACCTCAATTTAGATGTTAAAGATAGGCAGGCATTTATGTTGAAGCTATGCTCCGGTAACCAGGAAGTGTAGTTGGGGGCAACACTTGCATACCTTTTTTTGTATTTGCATTCTGCCTTGAATACTAGTAGACTATTTGGTAATGGATTGCAATATGGTCCAAGTTTTCCCTTCCCAAGTGCTGGAACTATATCCAAAACATAGAGATTTTTTTAAAAAGGCGCTAGTGTTTTCAAAATGTTTTACAAATCTGTATTATTTCCGATTCCATTTCAAGGTGTTTGTTCCCAGAGCAAGTTCAGATTATTTTTTTTTCAATATCCACCTTTTGACCCCCTGTATCCTCCAGGTAAACTTTGGGGACACTGACAACATCTTTGATCCCACAACAAGCTCAGTGTCTTTGCCATCAATTCCATTCCACATTCCAACCATTGACTGTGGCAAAGCTAGTTGGCAACTTCACCCTGTTTCATCCTTCCCTGAGCTTCCAAACTCTGAAAATGATTGGTTATTTTCACCTCATTGACCATTATCCTTTACATCTGCCTCAGCTCACTTGCTGTTGAAAATTTGATTGTCCCTTTATCATCTCTCTAGTTGACTATTCCAGTACAATACAAACAAAGAGCTGTAGATGCTGGAAATCTGAAACACAAACAGAAAATGCAGGAGAAAATCAGATTTGGCAGCATTAGTAGAGAGAAGCAGAATTAATCTTTCAAGTTCAGTGACCCTTTGTCAGAACTGGAAGTAGTTGGGGAAGGGAGGTATTTATGTCTATGGGTTGAGATAGGAAGAAAGAATAGAGTACATGTTGTGCAGAGAGAGAGAAGAAGAATATGCAAAGAAACAAATCTTTGTTGGTCTATCCCTTTTCTCTGTCTTCTCTTTACTCTACATCATCAATATAAATACCAACCTTACCCCAGCTATTTTCAGTTCCGACAAAGGGTCTGTGGGTGCCACTCTGGTTGTCTTTCAGTATGTAGCTGTGAGCTCATTTTAACAACCCTGCCTTTATTTTAATCTATACCAAGGCTCATTCATACAGCCCTTGTACTCCCTAATGAATGTTGGTTTTGGTCTTCGAGAGCTTATCCCCTCCAACTTCCCATTGCTCTGACTGTGTTTTCTTGTCCATCCATTTACCTCTGCTCCACAATTGGTATCTCTTTAGATAGCTAAGGCCCCACATTCTGGAATTTTGTCACTGAAATGCATTGCTTTTCCGTGCCTTTCTTCTTCAAAGCTCTCTTTACCAAATTTTTGCTGTACCCATTCTGACATCACCACCTCCTTTGACTCAATGTACACCTTTGCTTTAAGCTTCTACATAAAAGGCACTCAAATGCAAGTTCTCATTAGAATCCAAACAATATTATTCTGAACTACTCTCCAATCAGAGGGCGATCATTTCCTAATGCACAGCTTTGGAAAGAGTAACTTAGCACTTAGTTGATCTTTGAGCAGGTGTGCATATAACTCGGAAAGCCAAGAACCGGTTTGGACAACTCTGCTGCTTGAGTTTGCATGGAATTCTTTGGGGTCTTTCATCTGAATAATGGGCCAGGTGGAAATGTATTGCTTCAGCAGCAATTACTTTAAGTCTTATTTTTCTCTACAGTTTCCGAGGAAGAGGGAGGAAAATCCTTCCAGTGCCCTATTTGTGGTTTGGTTATTAAACGTAAAAGCTACTGGAAACGTCATATGGTGATTCATACAGGGCTAAAAAGTCACCAATGTCCACTCTGTCCATTCCGCTGTGCACGCAAGGATAATCTGAAATCGCACATGAAGGTACAATGAAGTGAGGATGTAATTTTATAAATCTGAATGTACTGTTTTACTGTGAAAGAACTTTGCTGATGAAAGCAATTTGGAATGCAAATTCATTGCTTTTTCTTGTTTAATTTTGGAATACAGTATAAGTGTTTTAGATAAATACAGTGATAACTTCAGTAACAACTGACGATCATTGAAACTTAAACTTGATCAATTATAAGAAGTGAATGATGTGTAAGCAATTCTGTAGTTTCTCCAAAACAATTAATCTACAAAGAAAGTGGGAAAAGGACTAGGAATGGACCATATGGACCTAGAAGAGGTGGCTTTTTTAAATATGGTCCTAAAACTAAAATTGCAGAGACGTTAAAATATTGACTAATTACAGACACCTTTTCATCCTAATCTGCAGAATGAAAAATACCAACTTTCAGTCTGGGGTTCTGCCTTTTCATTTTCCTCAAGATATTTCAGGGACCTGATGTTATGGGCACGAGTTGTCTTCTGTTTTCACTTTAAAATTTGTTGATCATTGGCTATCCATCTGATTTGTTCAGAGATTGTATTTGAGATGGATTTTGTCTTCAAATGATGCACAATAGTCCCACCACATCCCAACTAGGCTGCTACACAAGGATCAATGCTAGAAGCTCTGTCAATTTAACCATCTCTTTCTCAACCCAGCCACCAAACCAATGTTTATTGCTATCCTGGTGGAATATTTTATCAGTACAGATAATGGAATTTAGAATATATTTCGCTAGGTATTAAACCTGAGCACGTAATGAAAATTTGAGCTTGTGGATTTGGAGCAAAATCAACTTGTGTCACTTGTTCAATTGAAAATCGAGCTATAAAGCTTTCGGTAAGAGAAAGCTAACATCAAAGTATCAGATTGAAGGTATTTCACTGTTATTGATCAGAGTTTTTAACATGCTTGCTGTAGCTTTTTGCAATATTTCTAAACTAATTTATGTTTGAGTGCCATAATTTTGACTAATATCTAGAATAGCAAAGTAAAAATCAATACTAGGAATAAAATGCTTGTTGTTATGCTTCATTAAATGATTCAGCTTAATTTCCTGAAAAGTCAATATAATCTTTAACCAACAATTTGGTAACGTTGGTGTTATTTCCTGATAAGTGTATCCAAGTGTTTGTGACACTGGAAGAGCTATCAAAACATACAGCAATGTAGGTTCTTTAACAGCTTCAGTCCACTGCACAAAGCCAATAGTTGCGCAGAATCTGGAGAAAAGATCATCTGAATAAGTGGTAGTATTTTACCATTAGGAGCAATCATTATGAAGTTGGTTAAAATACAGTATGATTTAACTTGCGTAATATTGGAAAGGCTGCTAAGGTGCAGGACAAACCAGCTGTGTCATAGACTGGCAAACGTAGCTATATATTCCCTGAGTTCTTCATCTACTGTTTTCTCAATCTTGGAGTTGTTTCCTAAGTGAGAACCTGAACTGAGCTCACTTGCACTATTATCAGGTTGCAGGTTAGAAGGAAGAGTTGACTCCCTGTATTCAGTTTCAGTGCAGTTTTGGCAGCTCTGCAGGTAGGTCACGTATAATTTCTGGACAGACAGTGCAGACCAATACAACAGAATGGGCAATTGCCTTAAAACACATCTTGGCTTCTTCATATCACCGTTTGCTAATCACAGATATTAAGGTTTGGGATTCATTGCCTGATGTGTTTGTTTTAATGTAACAATTTGTTCCGTAAACTGCAACAGTAATCTTCTAAATGGTGCATTCACTTTGGGAAAACTTTTGTCATAGTCATGTGCAACAAACCTCCATGGATGTTCATTGTGATCTTAAAATGAAAAAGAAAATTACAATTATTTAGCAGGAGCTGCAAAAAGAAACATTGGTCAAAATAGAGACTTGATTTGTGATGGGAAATTTTGGGTAATCTAGCCCATATAGTTGTGAGTAGGCTTCATGGTTTGCATGAAAGTTGGTGTTCCAATCAGTTTTGCTAACCCCACCTTGTAACACTCCCTCAATCTATTTTCTGTACAATAGACTTGGCTTTTCAGGTGACATCAGAGAGTCTCCTGGTCTAGTTGTTTTTCAAAAAGATTTTTCGATGCTAGGTAAAGTCATGGGTAATCAATTGTGCAGGAATTTGAGACCGGAATTGTTGTAGCCTTTTTGTTGTATTAACAAGCACATTCGATTCTTTGGCTTGTGTGGATTCTTTTGCCAACGAGGCACTCTAAAGGGAGTTTGTCTGCATTTTACATGGGAAGGAATGAGGGTAAAGGTTTATACTGGAAGCTTTTATCATGTTCTAGCGTTCCCTTTTCAAACAACTTTGTCAATCAGCAGGTTCATCAGCATCAGGATAGAGGTGAAACCTTCCACTGTGAGCTTTGCCCTTTCACCTCATCTCGTCATTTCAGTTTAAAACTTCACATGCGCTGTCATCAGCACTTTCCCAGAACCGAGGTGAAGGTCAAAGAAGAGATTACTGAATCTGAGGTCACAAGGACACTTTCTAATGAGACTGCTGATAAGAAGAAAAAGGGAACAGAATTGCTTGGGAATACACTGAACATTCAGGACCATCTTTTCTATGAAACAAAAGCAGAAAACTACAAGGTATCTGCTGTTCCATTGAAATCAGTTAAGGAGGAACCCAGTGATGTGAATGTCATCAGTGTGTCATTAACAGATAGTCATGTGTTTGGCAAAAGACCAGAGGCAATTCAGCAGTGTGCAGCAAATCCATCAGAATCCTCTGACCTTACAGACAATCAAGATGCCTTTCCCCTGAGTCAAGACATTTCTGCAACAGACTTTCTTCTGAAGTTATCAGGTATTTATTTTTTTGTGTACTTAAATGTAGCATTATTTCCTTCTTTTCAACTGGTGATAGTTTTTAACCCTCTAAAGGAGCTTGCCTCATTTTATATCGTAGAATCTCTACAGTGGGGAAGAAGGCCATTCAACCCATTGAGTCCATTCAACCCTACCCCTGTAACCCTGCATTTCTCATGATTAATCAACCCAACCTACACATCCCTGGACAGTATGGGCAATTTAGCAGGGCCATTCCACCTAACCTGCACATCTTTGGACTGTGGGAGGAAACCAGAGGCCCCGGAAGAAACCCACACGCAGGGAGAACGTGTGGAGTTTGCGTATTCAATCGCCCGAAGGTGAAATTGGACCCAGGCCCCTGGCTCTGTGAGGCAGCAGTGCTAACCACTGTGCCACCAAATTATTCAATTTAAAGCATCACAACTGTTATTTAGTTTTTCTTGAATTTAATAAGAGTTAATCATTCGTGTATTTCCCTGTTGTATCAGTAAGTTAGGCCGTTTAGCAGTGAAATTAGTGAAAATCTGGAATTGTCTACCCAAAATGGCAATCAGTGTTGGATCAACTGAAATTTTCACGTCTCGGTGAAATCATTTTGTTAATTCAAGTATCAAGAAAAATTTGATCAAAGCAAGACTGACATACGAATCAAATGTGATGGAATAGATTTGAGAGGCTTAATTGACAAATTCTGTTCCTGTAGAAGTATTCAACTTCCTCCAAATCCAAAAATTGAATATAGATAGAATGGCCCAGACCTTCAGGCCAGCGGCAAAGTGGAGGTCTGCACATACTGACTGTGTTTTAAAATCTATTTACCTACTTTTTACAGTGGAACATTCTTTCCCAGCTGCAGCACAGATTCGTCAGGAAGGCTTAGTGGCTAGTCACAATCCCAGTAATGGGTGGAGCCCACTCGGACACATTGCAGCTTCCAGATTCAAGTGTAACTGGGCTATCTGGAAACTGCAGAGCTGTTGTTGCCCTCCGTAATAGTCAACATCTACATTTGTTATCATTGGCACTGAAAAAATGGGTCAGTACGATTTACGGTTAGCATTAAATGGCAGATATCTCCTCCAATTCTCTCACTATGTCAAGTTAACCTCACTTTAAGGAATTATTTGTAGAATCAGAGACCTACAGCACAGAAAGTATCCATTTGGCCATCACATCTGTGCAGTCAAAAAACCCACCTAACTATTCTAATCTTGTTTTCCAGCACTTGATCCATAGTCTTTGTGCCTTGACATCGCAATGCACATCTAAGTACTTTTTAAATGTCATGAGGGTTTCTGCCTCCATCATCCTTAGAGGGTGCATTCCAGATTCACAGCACCATTTATTTATTTATTTATTGATTGATTAATCGATCATCCTCTGTTTGAAATTTTAACAAACCTGCATTACTAAAGGGTCTAAGTGTCAATCCAGATTTGAGTTCCTGTCTCGAGGAATTGTGATTGCTTAACACTGTAAGCATTGAGTCTATCGACAGAAACTCCAATTTTAGCTGTGTTCTAATGTTACTCTACCTTTTTTTTTGTTTCAGACCTTTTTTAGTTATATAACATTATGTAATATTCAGTGTAACAAATCTTTTGTTAGACTGCTCAAAAAAACTTCAATTTATTTCAGTTATGCTTGCCTATATATTTAATGATGGGGAGACTTGTGAAAGTGTTGCATGTGGCATTCAGAAACTACATCAAAACCAGAAAAGCATAGGGTACAAGAAAGTCAGCGTTGGATATGCAGGATAAATCTACAGGTTCTAATTTCTGTTCTGTTTTCCAGTTTTGTAATAACTTTTCTCTGTGACTGTAAGCAATGTTCCCTCATATTTTTGGTGTGCCTGCACAGATTTCATAAGGGATTTTTAGACACGATTGGAAGTTTTTCGGTGGAAGACAATCAAATATGTACAGCTTTTTCAGTCTTTTTAGTTGCTGCATGGGTACTTGAATGCACAGCTTAGAGGGAGCATTGGTTATAAACATAACTATAAGCAATAGTGCTGGGACTTTTAATTTGCCTGTTGCTGTTTTCAAGTTGAATTGATGTGGGGGAAACTATTCATTTGACCTCAACTTTAGATAGTTTGATTCTTCGCAAAAATATTTGAATAACTATTTCTCAATTAGGGCTGGTAAATGTATGAAAAACAAGGGGACTGGATAGATTAGTGAATCCAAATTAGTGAAACCTTCAGTATGTGTTGTGTGATTGGGAGGTGAGGGCAAAGAGGCAGCATATTACTGATGATAAATGAATATTAGAAATAGGTAGATATTGAGAATGTCCAAATTTAAGTCTAATAGGGCCATTACGTCTTTCTATATTTGGAATAGCACATGTCTTGATACAAAAATAAAAATGAATCGAACACAACTGGTAAGAATAGTTCATCTTTTATTGAGCTGTGAGGTTGATTGGTCAGACACGAGGCAATTGATGCTAGCCTTACAATGAGCAGATATCTTGTGAAAGACTTTGTTCTGTGAAACTTCTGATAGATTGGGTTGTGGAAAACATGTGAATGCTCTGACCTAAAGATGGTATACCAAGTGAATAATTCACCAAAAGCAATCTTTTTGGTTGCTCATTGTCTCATAAGAAGAGAATATTGTACAAGAAAATAATTAAAATTTGTGGAATGAGAAAGATCTTTGCACCAGTAGAAGCTAAAATTTTCTAACAATTGAATACAATGTCACAATTTCAGCATCCATCCTTTTCTGAATGTCTGTGATATTTAGTTTCTTTTGAACGCCCGACATGTTCCAAATGTTTGTTTGCAATTACTTGTCACTAATTTATTTAGCTTCCCTCTGGTCCTACATTTTGAAATAATAATCTCAAAGAAGTTCACCTTAACATTTGGATAACCTCTTAAGTTCCAGAAGATCTTTTAACTGCTAACATGAGGGAAAAAAAAATATTTTACTAAAATGTTACAAAATACCAATTAAAAATTTAGAACTTTAAAATGTCATCAAGAAATAAACATGAGAAATGAAAAAAATCTCAATTTTCCTGGATAAATCGGAAAAACAGGAAATACTAGGAAACCTCAGCAGGTCTGGCAGCATCTTTGGAGAGAAAGCTGAATTAACATTTTGGGTCCAGTGACCCTTGAAGCTGAAACATTAACTCTCTTTTCTCTCCACAGATGTTGCCAGACCTGTTGAGTTTTCCTAGCAATTTCTGTTTTTGTTTCTGATTTCCAGCATATACAGTTCTTTGGGTTTTTGTTTTAATCCTGTATATACAGTGTTGAATCATAAAGTGGAGTCCTACCTCCACAAATGGCTCAATATTTTAACTCCTATTTGGACTACTAAGCCATACAGACCTGAGGAATCCCAGGTTTAAAATAAAGTCTACATTGAATCAGTCATTTTTAGTGAGTGCATTATAATTGCACTTGGTCTTTCCGAAAAAGAATGGAAAAATCATTTGGTTTTTCCACCTGAGGTTTTTTGGTAGTAACCTCTGAAGTGGAGATGCTGGGTGAGAGCAGATTTAGATTTAGCTAATGATACCCCCCGCTAACTTTCCAAAACTATTTTTATGAAATGAACTTTATGCTCAGTGACACGGTCTTTCTCCCAGCAAGACTGCAATGCAGGAATTCTAGTCTTTTTCAACATTTATTTCCATCCATTGTTTAGTAGGCTGCATTGCCCTTAATTTTCTGACTCCAAAAATACACTCCTAGCGGGCAAGCTTGCAAATCCACCTTTCACTGTACATAATATCTTCAACTGCCCATGAAACCATGCACCTGAGTCAGCAACTTGATCATCTTCCTGTAAAATTCAAAACTTTCAGCCTGTATGCATTAAGGATAACCTTTTGTGCTTAATCAATAATCTTTAGCATAGCCCATAAGGCAGCAAATGCACTGTGCCTATAAATAAAAGTCAAACCCTGTAGTGCTATACTCATGTGTTTTGCTCTTTTGAATTAACAGCTGCAAACCAAAGGGGGTCTTTAACTCCAAAGTTTAAAGCTAAAGATGAGCTTAAAGAGAAGTTACCGCCTGATCCCATTCTTTCACCGCAGTCTGGTTATCTATTTGGCAACAAGTCACCAGTGACACAGGAACCTCCTGAGAAATCAAAGAAGATCTCTGAAGTCACTGCTGCTTCAGAAATGTTCAACCAGGATATGTCTTGTAAAGTGGCATCGGAGCTGCTGTTTAAACTGTCAGGTATTTGTCTCAAATCTTCTGTCAGTTTTAAGTGTGCCGGTGATCTTTGCAGTGCTGAGTACCTTCTTTTTGGCTTTGAATAGACTTATTTTGGTAAGTGACAGAACATAACCTCAAGGGTTATCTAGTCCCATGGAATAAAATACGTACTGATTTATTCCCCATCAGAACTATATTGAGATGTTAAAAAGCTGGCAGAATCACATGAGAAGAACTGTAATGTCATACTTGGATAGCATTTAGTATCTTCAAGATAATATTGCCAAATATCCAGTGGTAGTCTGGAACCTATCTGTCATTTATAAGGTGCAAAGTCATAGAGTCATACAGCATGGAAGCAGACAAGTGGCAAAAAATTTTTTTTTAAAAAGTGAGATCTTATGAAGAAAATTTTTTTAAAGTGCATTATTAATGTTACCACAGTTCATTTCCATATTTATTCCCATGCTATATCCATCCATTAGGTGCTGTCTGCAAATTTACTGTGTCACCTGATATGCTTCCAAAGGTTCAATGGAATCTCCCCTTGCCAAACAGTTGACTGTTCTGTCTGTCCACATTGATAAGCAGCAGATCATGCTGGGATTTTTCTTTTAAATCGATGATGATTAGCAATTTAGTTTTTTGTTTAACTTCTGGTTTATTTTGTGAAAGGATGTTGCTCGATACTGCTATTTTTGTATTTGTTAATGTTGAGAAATATTGTGTTAAATTAGAAACAGCTTTCAACAATGAAGTACATACCCATGGATATCCTGGTAAAGGCAAAGCCTATCTCCTGTGCAAGGACCCTTAGTCTGGAGGGTTTGGTAGAGGAGAAATGTAAGCTTACAAAGCAAGAGGATATGGCAGAATTACAGGGCAGCTATTTGGGTAACAATATCCAGGGTGGGACAGGAAGGGACAGAATACAAACATCGGAAACCAGCAGGGTCAAAAGGGGAAATAGTGGTAAAAGGCAAAAGCAATGGTTCTTTACTTGAATGCATGTAGTTTTTAGAACAAAATAGGTGAATTACCCAAAAAATACATTAATGTGTATAACCTTAGACAGATATGGTTACAAGGGGATCAAAGCTGAGAACGAAATATTCAGGATCTCTTTTTGAAAGGACAGCAGGAAGGAAAAATTGGGCTAGCATTGTTGGTATGGGATGGAATAAGTATGACAGCAAGAAATGATCTTGAATGGGAAATTCTATAATTTATACAGGTGGAAGTAAGAAACTTAGAAGGAAGTAAAAAGTTAGTAGTAATCTATGGACCCTCTATAGCTACACAGTGAGACAGAATAAGCTGGGAGATAATGGGAGCATGTAACAAAGGTTGTACATTAATCCTGGGGGAACTTCAGTCTTCTGGAATAGTCCAATTGGTAAGCGAAACTGTGAGAAAGATATGAATTCATAGATCATATTCTGAACAGTTTCCAGGAATAAAATGTTTTAACAAAGATCTGTAGCTCAGGTTGCGGTTGGAGTTGTTGGTTGGTTTGCCAAGCTGACTGGTTTTCGTGCAAACGTTTCGTCTCCCTTCGAGGTAACATCGTCAGTGCTGTGTAGCCTCCATTGAAGCACTGTTGTTCTGTCTCACTCTGAACTTATATGGTCTGGTCTGTCATAGTGGGCAGTCTTGTTTCCGGTTTTGTACCATAGTGGTATGTAGATGCACAAAAACAAGGAGGGACACCACTACAGAGTCTTTGCAAACAATGGTTATCCTAACAGCTTTGTCCGCCGATGCCTGGCAAACAAACAACACTTTTTAAAAAAAAAAAAAAAACTGCACGCCCCCAACACACTGGCCACCCTACCCTGTGTTAGAAACACATCAGAACTGACTACAAGACTCCTATGACCTTTTGGAATAAGGATAGCACACAAACCAACAGCCACACTTTGCCAGTTACTCTCAAAGACGAAAGACCCCATGCCCACAAGAAGCAGGACAAATGTGACATATAAAATACCATGCAGCAACTGCGAGAAACACTACATAGGACAGA
>NC_063332.1:134263537-134323408 GCF_021869965.1 Rhincodon typus | reverse complement strand
TTCCTGCTCCTCTGATGCTGCTTGGCCTGCTGTGTTCATCCAGCTCTACACCATGTTATCTCAGATTCTCCAGCATCTGCAGTTCCTACTATCTCCACAACCAATTCTCCCTCGTTTCAATATACTCCAACATAGAAGGACATCAATTTGACTGGAACAAAATTACAGTACTAGGACAAGCGAGACAAAGACAAGCACAAGAATTCCTGGAGGCCTGGTTTTCAACCACCAACACAATTAACAAATGTGTTGAAATAGACCCCATCTGCATACCACTATGGCACATAACCGGAAGCAAGACCACTCACCACAGCAGAGTGGGACAAAACAACAGTGCTTTAGCGGAGGCTCCACAGCAGTGACCATGTCACCTAGAAGAGAGACGAAACGTTTGCACAAAAACCGGTCAGCTTGGCGAACCAACCAACAACTCCATAATATTTTGTAGATACAACCGGAGATCAGGCTATTTTGGATCAGGTGATGGGTGATGAGGCAGGTGTAATGAATGATGTCAGAGTAAAAGATCCCTTCAGAAACAGCTAGAGTGATCTAGGTGGATTAACGGGAATGACAGTAAGCAAGCAGTGACGGCCATTTTAAGGAGGTAATTCCTGACTCTCCATGAAAATATATCCCAATAAGGAAGAAAGATTCTAAGAGGGATAAACCAAACATGGCTGGCCGAGGAAATGAAGGAGAGTGTTAAATTGAAAGAAAAAGTATGTAGGAGGCTAAAGTCACTGACAGCCCCAAAGACTGGGATCGGTTCAAAATCCAGCAAAGGAGGGCTAAAAAGCTAATAAAGACAGAAAATAAACTACATGGGCATACGATGAGGGACATAAAAACTGAGAGATGGTCTTGGAGCACAAAGAAATTGCAGAGGAGTTATTTTGCATCCGTCCTTACGATGAAATATACTTCAAACATTCCGTTAAGATTAAAAAATAATGGAGCAGAACTAAGTACCATCACCATCACTAAAGAAGTAGTATTAAACAAACTAAAGGCAGGTAAGTGCCCTAGGATCCAAGAAGTAGTTACAGAAATAGTGGATACATTGGTTGCAATTTTCCAAAAATCATTTGATTCTGAAGTAGTATCAGAGGATTGGAAAATTGTCAATGTGCCATCCCTATTCAAAAAAGCAGATAACTATTGACTGATCATTGTTGGAATCTACTGCTGGAATAATATTGGAATCAATTATCAAGGAAATATATATCAAGCAAATCATAATCTAATCAAACTGAGTCAGCATGTGTTCATGAAAGGGATATCGTGTCTGACTAACGTATTAGAGTTTTTCAAGGAAGTTTCAACCTAAGTGGATAGAGGGGAATCAGTAGATGTATTGTATTTGGACTTGCCGAATTTATTCTGCAAGGCACCTCACAACAGGTCAGGTCATAAGATAAAAGCCCACTGAGTTGGAGGCAGTATTTTGGTATGGGTAGAGAATTGACTAATGGGCAGGAAATAGCAAGTGGGGATAAAACTGAAGGGATTCCATAAAAGGGTTCACTTTCAGGTTGCCAACTAGTGACCTGTGGCATTCCACAGAGATCCGTGCTGGGACTGCAACTGTTTAATATGTTAGCGACTTGGAGAAAGGAAGTAGGAACCCTACCTTAGCTGCTTTCATCAAATAATTTATATACTTGTTGATGGTTGAGGCCTCAGCACTGATCCCTGTGACATATCTCTCATTATACCTTGTTGACTAGAAAATGATCCATTTATGACGTTTCCTTTTAGCTAGCCAATCTTCTATCAGTGCTAATTGTTATGGACCAGACCAAAACCCCCTCAAAATATATTAAGAAGATGGCTAGACACCAACTTTTTCTTAGTTTTAAAGGCAAGTGTAAGGCGTTGTGTTCTGGATGCAATTCGATTGATCAAACAGCTAGCTTGAAGCAAAACACACTTTGTTTTAAATATGAGGTTGTTGACTTGCTTGCCGAGCTGGCTTGTTTTCGTTCAGATGTTTCATCACCATGCTAGGTGATGTCATCAGTGGAGCCTCTGATGAAGTGATGTTATTCTACTCCACTTGGAATTTATACTGTTTGGTCCGTTATGGTGAGTGACACTCCTATAACAGTATAAATTCCAAGCAGAGTCTACTTCATCGGAGGCTCCACTGATGATGTCACCTAGCATGGTGACGAAAAGTCTGAACGAAAACAAGCCAGTTCGTTGAGCAAGTCAACAACCTTACCCACAACCTGAGCTACAAATCTTTGCCAAGAGTTTTGTTTTAACTATCGTGTAAGAATACAAACGAAAGAAAGAAGGATTTGAATAACAACTCTATTGGAAAGCTTAACAGAATAATAGATTATTTAACTGTTAAACAGCAGCTGTTCAAATATAGTAACATCCCGTAAACGCATCCTTAGCAAAGGCAAATTCAGTAAAATAAATTGTCTCTCATGCAGTTCTCCAATCCAGGAGTAAAGGACATCTGAGAGCGAGAGAGAGAAAGAGAACTTGAGCGTTTTGCTGTAACAAGGAGAAATTAATAGCAGCATTGAAACCTTAAGGGCTACTGAAAGTTAAACTAAAATCCTTGTTCTGTGGGAGCTTGACCCCACCCCTTCATGCTGCTTCAATTGTTCCAACTTTTTAAGGAAGAGACCCCAAGGCCTCACAAGCTGTTTACTTTATTGGCCAGGAACAGACCACTCATCGCCTCCAGTTTCAACCTCTCTTCAGTAAAAAAAAGACAAAATACACCCCTAAAAGTCATAGTATTGTCATATATTATGTTGCCGTCCGTGTCCAGATTTCTAGGACTCTTGTGGTGCAGTGGTAATGACCTAACTCTGAGTCAGGAGTCCTGAGTTCAAGTCCCATTTGCACCAGAGGTGTGTAATAACATCTCTGAATCAGATTGATTAGAAAAATAACTGTATCATGAACTTTTCTTAACCACAAAATCTAGATGTGGCACTTTGTCAAATACCTTCTGAAATCTCAATATAGTACATGCATCTGTTACCCTTTTTTCCAGAGCACGTCTTAATTCCTCAAACAGGAATGTTGACTAACTATAATTCCCCTTTCATAAAAACATGTCAGTCCTGATTGCTCACGTTAAGTATTTCTAAGTGTCTTGCTGGAAGGTTTTTAATAAAATTCCCAACGTCTTCTCTATGACAGATATTAAGCTAACTGGCATATAGTTTCCTGCTTTCCATCTTTTTTTTTTAAAACAAACAAATTACCTTTGCTATTTTCTAATTCAACGGGACCTTCCCTGGAACAAAGTAATTTTGGGAAAATGGAAACCAACTCGACTACCTCACTTGCCATTTGTTTTAAGACCTGAGGATGAAATACATCAACACTCAGGTCTTGTTATTTTTTAATTCACACATGGGGAGTAGGTATTACTGGCAGGCCAGCATTTTTTAATTGAACGTCCCTAGTTGCCCTTGAAGGTGGTGGTGAGCTGCCATCTTGAACCACTGCAGTCCACATGCTATAGTTTGACCCACAATGCTATTAGGGAGAGCTTGGAAGATGGGATATTTGTGGACTTCCCTCCTCCAGTGAATTGTTTCATTGTCCACCACCATTTATGACTCATGTGGAAGGACTACAGAGTTAGATCTGATTGCCTAGCTCTTTGTATCACTTGTTGCTTATGCTGTTGGCATGCAAGTAGTCCTGTTTGATAGCTTCACCAGGTTGACACCTCATTTTTAGGTATGTCTGGTGTTGCTCCTGCCATGCCCTCCTGCAGTTTCCATTGAACCAGGGTTGATACCTTGGCTTGATGGTAATTGTTGAATGGGGGATATACCAGGCCGTGAGGTTGCAGATTGTGTTTGAGTACAGTTCTGCTGCTGTTGACAGCTCACAGTGCCTCATGAATGTTCAGTCTTGAGTTGCTAGATTTGTTCGAAGTCTGTCCCATTGAGCATGGTGATAGGGCCACACAACACGATGGAGGGTATTCTCCATGTGAAGGTGGGACTTCGTCACTGCAAGACTGTGAGGTGGTCACTTCTGCCAATACTGTCACGGACTGATGCATCTGCAGCCGGCAGATTGGTAAGGATGAAGTCAAGTGTGTTTTCCCTCTTGTTGGTTCCCTCACCGACTGCTGCAGACCCAGTCTAGCAGCTCTATCCTTTAGGACCTGAACAGCTCAATCAGTAATGCTATAGCCAAGCCACTCTTGGTGGTGGCATTGAAATCCCCCAGCCAGCCAGAATACGTTTTGCACATTTGCCACCCTCCGTGATTCTTCAATGGCACTATCACCATTGTTCAACATGGAGGAGTACTGATTCATCAGCCAAGGGGGGTGTTCAGCCAAGGTACATGGTGATCAGCAGGAGGTTTCCGTGCCTGTGTTTAACCTGAAGCCATGAGACATGAAGGGGTCGAAAATCAATATTGAGGACTCAGAGGGCAACTCCTTCACAGCTGTATACCACTGTGCTGCCATTTCTGCTGAGCCTATCCTGCTAGTAGCATGGCAAATCTGGTGTCTGGGATGTAGTCACAGACTTGTATCTAACTGAGTGGCTTGTTAGGCCATTTCAGAAGGTAGTTGAGAGTCAACCACGTTGTGGTGGATCTGGAGTCACTTTTAGGCCGGACTAGGTGAGGATGGCTGATTTCCTTCCCTGAAGTGAGCAGTCTTGTCACCCTGCGGCTCCAGTAATTTGCTCAGTGCTACTTCACTGGTGATTGTGTAATTTTCTTGAGCTTCTCACTTTCATTTCCTGATGTATTGCTATTTCTTGGATGTTATTTGAATTCTCTAGAAGACTGATGCAAACTAGCTCTCAATTTTCCAGTATTAATTCTCCAGACTCATTTTCTTCTTTCTTCTTCTTTCAACTATCTTTATAAACTCTACTGTTCTAGCTATCTTTCTCTTGTACTTTGTTTCCATCCATATTAACATTTTAGTTTTTCTTTGCTTTTTTTTTGTCATTCTGTCTTTCGGACATTCTGTCTCCTGGGTGTCCAGCACTTGCTCAGCCCCAGACAGGAGACGACCCCACAGTGTTGGCCATTAATAATTCCCTCTCTGTGAATGAACAGATATGGGCATATTAGGCAAATTTGTCAGAGACATTCGAGGAAACTGGATCGAGGGTTGGAGTCCACTAATGCCACCTGTACCATGCTGACTCCACCATACGAGGATTTGGCTATCTCCATGGCCGGGTTGGTGTTTGCAGTGGAGAGCCATGTAGTGCAGAACACTCATTTGCTGCTGGATCTGCATGCAGACCTGCACTCCATCACTTTAGCAACAGGAGGACAAAGGAGCTTGACCCCACTCTAGGTGCCCCTTCCTCTTAACAAGACAGGATGGTACCAGAAAGCACCAAGTCAGAGAAGAACCCTGTACAAGTGCCCCCCTCCCCCGTCCCCCCAAAAAAAGTCTCCTCTTGGAGTACTTCAGAGTTGCCTGGCCCTTTGAACTCCACTCTGTCTGTGATACCCAAATTCACAGAAAATCAAGCAAGGACTGGTGAGACTGTAACTGACTCTTCGTATCTGGGCCCCTAAGCCACAAATGCCCTCAGGTTGGCCATGCAAATCTTCAAGATTAACAGGCTCCACTATAACAAAGTCTACTTCCACTCCAGCTGCAGACCCTGCAGTGATATCTACACAGAATTGGAGAGCAAGGAGCAAAAAGTACCTGAGCCACCTAAGTTACATCAGTGGTACTTTTGTTGTTAATAGAATATCAGAGTTACAAAAATACATAGTTGGTTTCAATCATTACCTATTTAACCGACTCATTTTAGCTGAAGCTACATGGGCTACCTTTCTTCAGCACTACATAATGTTCGAACCATATCTGAAGGAATGCTACCCTTTCCCTAACACCCACTGTGAGCATCAGATGTTGTTAAGCCTCCAAACAGTTGTTCATGTTAATTTTAATTAAACAACAGGAAAAACAAAGAAAGAAGAAACTGAAAATTTGCATTAGCATTTGAAACTAAACAGGCTACTTTGGTTTCCAATATCAACAAATTTATTGGCAATGAATAATTACTTCACCCAACTCTGTTATGTTAGAAGCAGGCATTCATTAAGTCATGGAGTGTATTTCAAGGACACCCACCCATACCTTTCCAAGAATTGGAACCTCACCTTGAGCAGGTCTTTTATCTGTATTGCTGTGGACCATAATGGACCAGACAGTATAAATTCCAAGCGGAGTAGAATAACATTGTCTCATCGGAGGCTCCACTGATGATGTCACCTAGCATGGTGACGAAATGTCTTGGCGAGCAAGTCAACAACCTCAATTTCCTGTTTTATTTCAAGGGCTGGATGCCTTAATAGGCAAAGCTGCTGAGAAACAATCCCATACAGGTACAATGATGTTCTTTTGCCACAGCAGTCTGGTATGTACCAGTACATAGATGACACTATTGTCATTATTAAACGGAACAAATTAGAAGAGATCCACCACCTCATCAACAGTTTTCGCAGGGCTCAAATTCACAAGGGAAGAAGAAAACAACAATCAACTGCCATTTCTGGATGTTAAAGTTGAGCGTATGACCAACGGGGAGTTCCAAACCTCAGTATATAGAAAAGCAACCCACACTGATCAAATCCTCAACTTCCACAGCAACCACCCCAACATCCACAAACAAAGCTGCGTTAGGACACTATTTAAATGGGCTAGGACACACTGCAACACTCCGGAACTACGCAGGAAAGAGGAAGAGCACCTATACAAAATCCTCACTATAAATGATATCCCGGCAACGTCATCCGCAGATGCTACTAAACAGACAACAATAGGAGGACACAGTACGCTCTAACACACTGGTTACACTGCCCTACATCAAGAACATATTGGAACTGACAACAAGACTCCTAAGACCACTAGGAATCATGGTAGCCCACAAGCCCACAGCCACTCTACGACAAATACTTACAAGGATTAAAGACCCTATTCCCACAACGTGAGAACCAATGTGGTTTACAAAATGCCATGCAATGACTGCCACAAACATTACATTAGACAGACAGGAGTGAAACTAGCCATCAGAATGTATGAACATCAACTAGCAGCAAAACGGCACAATGAACTCCCCTTTATATCAGTACACTCAGAAAAACGAAGGCCATCAGCTTAACTGGGACAAGGTAATCATAGTAGCCCAAGCCAAACATAGACACGCACAGGAATTCCTAGAGGCATGGTTCTCCACCCATAATGCAATCAACAAACGCATAGAATTGGACCCCATATACAAACCCATACAGATCAAACCAAAAACCGAAAGAACTGCAGATGCTGTAAATCAGGAACAAAAACAAAGTTGCTGGAAAAGCTCAGCAGGTCTGGCAGCATCTATGGAGGAGAAAACAGAGTTAATGTTTCGGGTTCGGTGACCCTTCTTCCTCAGAACAGATCAAAACCGGAAGTGACAGTGCTTACCATAACGGACCATATTAAATTCCAAGCGGAGTAGAATAACATTGCTTCGCCGGAGGCTGCACTGATGATGTCCCCTAGCATGGTGACAAAACTTCTGAACGAAAACAAGCCATATCGGCGAGCAAGTCAACAGCCTCACCCACAACCCGAGCTACAGATCTTTGCCAAAACCTTAAAAACAGGAGATTATCAAGAGTGAAGGCAGAGTGAAGTGGCAACTTTCGGGATACCTGGTGCAGATCTCTAAGATTTCTCTTTTTTTTTTCCATTCGTTCATGGGATATGGATGTTGCTGGCCAGGCCAGTATTTATTGTCTGTTCTTAATTGCCCAGAGGGCAGTTGACAGTTAACCACATTGCTGTGCGTCTGGATTCACATGTCGGCTAACCTGGGTAAGGAGGACAGATTTCCTTACCTAAAGGACATTAGTGAACCAGGTTGGTTTTTGACAATCGGCAACGGTTTAGAGTCTTAATTCTAGATTTTTTTTTTTAAAATTCAAATGCCACCATCTGCCCTGGCGGGATATCCCCAGGACATTATTAATCTAGTGATAAGAGAAGGCGATAGCCTAGTGGTATTATGTGGCTCTGATTACGGATGACTTAGACACAGGCCAAATGGAACCCTTTCCGATTAATGACATTGTCTGCATAATGATCTGGCACGCTGTCAAAGCAACAGTCTATGTCAGGTATCCTGAACGCTGCCACAGTGTCCACACTCTTGACAATTCTCAAGTTTCTGTCTTCTTTCAAGGGCTGGATGCCTTAAAGGATCAGCTGCTGAAAGACAACCCCCTGCAAGTACAATGACCTTCTTTTGCCACAGCTATCGAGGACAGTGTACAGCAAGGTCTCCCCTCCCATACCTTTCCAAGAATTGGAACCTCATCTGGAACATTCCAGCAGATGACACAGTTCTGTGAAGGTGTCCCAGATCATCTTCAGTCATCATTGGCATTCTGCCTTGCCCATCTGGCGGAATGCTCATCTCCACATTCCAGGGAGACCATCTAGTATGACTTCATGTGGAGGCGGTTCAGCAATCACTGGAGGTGGCTGCTGGGTCTGGGTTTGAAAATGCATCTGTTCCTCCCGAATTTCTGTCGGCCTTCGTTGTCCAGCAACCACAGTGATGATATCATCTGCGGTGGCTGGATCCATTGCTGATGGCCCCAATGAACTTGTGTGGAGAAGAACAAAAACAAAGCAGCTCCTCCGTAATGTAATCTGTGAGTGCTCAGTGCACACAAGTGTCACTTAATCGTAGTCCGTGATAAAGTGACATAGAGGACTCCAATAAGGAGAGCAATAAGATGGACCTAAGATGACAGCGTAAACCTTATGCAGATTATGCAGCACAAGCCATGTCGCACAAATACGTAGGCGATTGTAAGTGTGATAGGACCACTGAAACATTATCTTTCTGATCAACCAATACTCTTAACTGACTGTGACGACATCCCCTAACTGACCATAGTCCCCCTTGACTGGACTTGTGACAAATCCCTTAGACCATTTAGTTTAAACACATGCAGGTTGTTAGCCATGCAAGATGCTGGCACATGCTGTAAATGTGATATTGATGTAGTACAGTGCCATACAACAAAATGTCCACCATCGTTACTGATCATTGCTGGCAACCATGACAAGTTGTCTGTATTTCTGTCTGTGCTGAAAGGCAAGTTAGAACCACTGTTCTGTATCCTGAATCTCTATGTTCTGAATGAGGTGCAAAAGTGCAAGGCCAATGCTGTCAGTATCCGAGCGAGTACTAAGAAAGCATGTCTGACCTGCTGTGTAAAACAGCCTAGCAGCAGCATTGCAATGTCAGATATCGATGATCTTTAAAGGTCTGAACACTATTATAACTTAGTTTGAGATGTAGTGAGGCTGGTGCTTTGCTGCTTTCTATCCTCCATGGATAGAGGGTGGGGCCAGTCACTATCCATAGACTGTGATGGTTTATAATTTATTCTCTGGATATGGATGTTGCTTGGGTGGATAGAATTTATAGCCCTCCTTGTTGCCTTTGCAAAGATGGTTGTGGGCTTTCTTGTTGAACCATTGCAGTTCTTTGTAGCAACTGCATACAGCTGAGCGTTGGATTCATGCATGACTCCACAATCGCTAAGATTTCCTTCTGTACAGACTATTAGTGAACCAGTTGCCTTTTATAAGGTCACTTTTGCTGATGCCAGCTTATTTCTAAATATTTTGCGTTTCAAAAGCACAAGAATCCAGGCTGACTGTCCAGTCCACCACTGAGACAGTACTGAAAGTGTCTTTTCAGATAAGGGGTTAAACTGAGGTGCCGTCTACTTGCTCAGGTAAATGTAAAGATCCCATGGCACTGTTTGAAGATAAGTAGGGGAGTTGTCCCTGGTGTCCTGTCCAATATTTATTGCTCAACATCACACAGAAAAAGAATTGTCTCAAGATTATCTCATTGCTATTTGTGGGAGTTTACTTTGTGTAACTTGGTTGCCACACAGCCAATATCACAGTAGCGACCACACTTTGGCTATAAAGCACTTTGAAATGTCCAGTGGTTGTAAAAAAAATTCTCAGTCTAATGAGAATTAAACTTGACTGTCTCAGTTTTTAGTCTAATAGCATGATCTTTTTGTTACAACATCTGTTAGCAGAGTGAAGAATTGAATCAGTGGGCCCTATTTTAACTCTGAGCAAGGTTATAAATTAGTTTAAGAGATAATAAGAACTCTCAATGCTGGAGTCAGAGATAACACAGTGTGGAGCTGGAGGAACACAGCTGACCAGACAGTACCAGAGGAGCAGGAAAGTTGACGTTTCGGGTCAGGACCCTTCAGAAAAGGCAGCAAATCAGAAATTGGAACAGTCCCTCTTCCGCATCTACATTGGCACTATCCCTGACCTCTTCCTCCGTTACATCGATGACTGTATCGGCGCCACCTCGTGTCCCCATGAGGAGCTCGAACAGTTCATCCACTTTACTAACACCTTCCACCCCAACCTTAAGTTCACCTGGACCATCTCTGATATCTCTCTCTCCTTCCTGGACCCCTCTTTCCATCTCTGGTAACCACCTGGAAACTGATTATAATCTATTTCAAGCTCACCAACTCCCACAGCTACCTAGACTACACCTCCTCCTCTCTCGCACCCACCTTCCTGCAAGGATGCGATCCCCTATTCCCAATTCCTCCGCCTCTGCCGCATCTGCTCCCAAGATGAGGCATTCCACTCCCGAACATCCCAGATGTCCTCGTATTTCATGGACCGCAATTTCCCAACCCCACCGCCCCCCCCAAACTGTGGTCGAAAACGCCCTCGACTGCATCTCTTGCATTTCCCTCACTTCAGCCTTCACACCCCCTTCCCACAATAAAAACAAAGACAGAATTCCCCTTGTCCTCACATATCACCCCATTAACCTCCAGATTCAACACATCATTCTCTGCCACTTCCACCACCTGCAATCTGACCCCACTACGAAGGATATATTTCCCTCCTCACCCTTATCTGCCTTCGCGGAGGGAATGCTCTCTCCGCTACTCCGTTGTCCGCTCCACATTCCCCACTATCCCACCTTTCCCTGTAACCGCAGGAGGTGCTACACCTGCCCCTACACCTCCCCCCTCACCTCCACATTAAATAGATGTTCACCTGCATATCTGCTAATGTGGCCTATTGAGTCCACTGTTCCCGGTGTGGCCTCCTCTACATCAGGGAGACCAAGCGGAGGCTTGGAGATCTCTTTGTGGAGCACCTATGCTCGGTTCACGACTAACGACAACACCTCCCAGTCGCGAACCACTTCAACTCCTCCTCCCACTCCCTGGACAACATGTCCATCCTGGACCGCCTCCAGTGTCACAACGATGCTGCCGAAAACTGGAGGAAGAGCACCTCATATTCCGTCTTGGAACCCTATAACCCAATGGTCTCGATGTGGACTTTACTAGCTTCAAAATCTGCCCACCCCCGACCTCGTTCCCAAGACCAGCCCCCCTCTCATTCCTGCCTGTCTTCCCTCCCACCTATCTGGTCCTCCCGCCTCACTGAGCAAACCTCATCCAAATTCCCTACCTACACTTACCTTTACTAGCTTCATCCCCGCCTCCCTGACCTGTCCATCTTCTTTCCACTTACCTGCTCCACTATCCACCTTCTATCACCACCTCCCCCCTCAACCTCTTTTTATTTCAGAGCCCCCTTCCCCTCCCCCATTTCTGAAGAAGGGTCTCGACCCGAAACGTCAGCTTTCCTGCTCCTCTGTTGCTTGGCCTGCTCTGTTCATCCAGCTCTACACCTTGTTATCTCAGATTCTCCAGCATCGGCAGTTCCTACATTTCAGTGTGAGTTTACTTATTCTTTCCTGATTCATGTTCAGAGTTGTATTAATTCGTAAGTCTCTTCAATTGCTTGATTACTGTTTTGCTTCAGTGACTTCACTCAGTGGACAGATTTCTTTAGTTGCTGTATGTCTTAGATGTCCATATGATTTGAACAAACAAAGAGAACAAAGAAAATTACAGCAAAGGAACAGGCCCTTTGGCCCTCTAAGCCTAAGCCGATCCAGATCCTCTATCTAAACCTGACGCTTATTTTCCAAGGATCTATATCCCTCTGCTCCCTGCCCGTCCATTTGCGCAAATAGAAATGGGAGAAAAATGTTTCCCCTTGACTAATGCTGTAGTCGTGCACGGTGGCTCAGTGGTTAGCACTGCTGCCTCATAGCGCCAGGGACCCGGATTCGATTCCGGCCTTGGGCAACTGACTGTGTGGAGTTTGCACATTCTCCCCGTGTTTGTGTGGGTTTCCTCCGGATGCTCCGGTTTCCTCCCATAGTCCAAAGATGTGCAGGGTAGTGGGTTGGCCATGCTAAATTGCCCATAGTGTTCAGGGATGTTTAGGTTAGGTGGGTTAGACATGGGAAATTAGGGGTAATGGGTCTGGATGGGATGCTCTTTGGAGGGGCGGTGTGACTTGTTGGGCCAAATGGCCTGTTTCCACACTGTAGGGTTTCTATGATAATGCTGTAATCGTGTCCAACAAAAAAAGGAAGATGAGCATATTTTTAAACCACATTTCAGAAACTTCTCGTACACGGCACGTGAATTGAATTTAGTTGTTCTTTAGGCAGACTTGGCTCCCGTTTAAAATAACAAGATCTCAGAAGCTGAAATGAAGTAAAGGGCCACTTCCTCTGTTTTTTGTAACAGTTTCAGGAAAATTTCCTGTGCACGATTTTCTTTGAATAGATGGGGTTCACATTATTGTCTGAATTTGTCATTTACAAAATTTCAATGAATAATAAGAGTAATTGTAAAAACTGTTTGCAATACTATTTCTGTTTTACTATACCGCAGTATTTTCAGATTCACTCTCTGTTTGCATAGTGCCTAAGTTCTTTTCTGTGTTAATATCATTTGAAGTGAGAATCTGATTTATCTGGTCCAGGGTGGTATAGTCTTGGAATGTGTCTTTAAAGCAATTAGATCAGCATGACTTTATCTTGCCTAATGGTAAGATTTTATGGGGATGGGGGAGAATGTTGCCTTGCTAACTGCGTTCTGAGTTCTTATGCTGCATGGATCCCAATCTCGCCACATTCAAGAAAAGAATCTTTTTATTGCATAATGGAGCTTCACACATTCCTACAGTAAATTCTGAAGCATGATTATTTTATGCAGTTTTCATGCAAATTTTTTGAACAAGCTTATTTCTTTTCTTCTGAAACAAACTTTAAAGGCTTTGTATCTTAGGTTGAAAGCTTTGTGCATTAAGGGAGATTAACTGATGGCATAAATCGAGTTCAGAAGGACTTTAGACTAGTTAAAGTAGGGGTAGGACTCAGGAGAGATTCTTAGTTTCTAGAACAAGTAACCGGAGAGTGTATAGAAAAGGTCACCTGTCTAACTTCAGGCAAAGCTGATAGAGGACGTCTATGAAAAGAGGCGTTTCCAACACAGCTGAGGGTGTTGTACTTAATTGCCTGCAATATACAAAACAAGGTGTGTGAGCCTGTAGGACAATTTGAAATTGGCTGCTACGATGTTATAGGCGTCACAGAGAGTGGCTGCAAACTAAATATCCAAGGATACATGTCCTATGAAAAGGACCGTCAGATAGACGGGTTGCCTGGTTATTAAAAAATTAAATTAAATTGCTGGCAGGAAGCACCGTAAGGTCGGAAGGTGTAGAATCTGGACAGAGCTGAGGAGCCTCAAGGGGGTGAAAAAGGGCCCTGATGGGACATATCTTAACCACTGCTAGGAGGCCTGTATGTGTGGGGCTAAAATAATTCGGGGGTTATAAAAGGCATGTAAGAAAAGCGTTATTACAATAATCATAATATGCAAGTAGACTGGGAAAATCAGGTTGGTAGCGGATTCCAGGAGAAGGAATTTGTGAAACGTCTAGGAGATTTTTTTTTCTTGTTTGTTTGGAGCAGCTTGTGGTACAGTCCATGAGAGAGCGGGCAATTCTGGATTTGGTGATGCATAATAAGGCAGACTTGATTAGGGAGCTTAAAGTGAAGGAATCCTTGGGGGCAGTGACAATAATATGACAGAATTCACCCTCAATTTGAGAAGGAGAAGCTGGAATCAGATGTAATGGTATTACAGTCATGTAAAGGTAACTACAAAGATGTGAGAGAGGAGCTGGCCACAGTTGATTGGAAAGGGAGCCCAGCAGGGAAGGTGTTGGAACAGCAATGGCAGGGGTTTCTGGGGCTAAATTCAGGATGCACAGCAGAAATCCATCCTAAGGAAGAAGAAACATTTTGAGGAGAGATGAGACAACCATTGCTGACAAGCTAAGTTAGGAACGGCACAAAAAGCATACATTATGGTGAAGATTCATGGGAAGCCAGAGGATTGGGAACCTTTTAAAAACCAGCAGAGGACGACTAAAAAAGAATAATGGCAGGAAGAAGGTGAAGTATGAGGATAAGCTAACTAGTAAGATAAAAAGATTGGAAGAGTTTTTTTTTTAAGATATCTAAAAGGTAGGAGATTCAAGAGTGGACATTGGACCACTTGAGATAAGACTGCAGAAGTAGTAATAGGAAACAAAGAAATCGGGAGGAGCTGAATAGATGCTTTGTATCGGCTTTCACAGTGGAAGACACCAGCAGCATGCTAGAACTTTGAGGGAGTCGGGAGCAGAGGTATGTGTAGTGGCCATCACTAAGGAGAAGGTGCTGAGGAAGCTGAAAGATCTGAAGGAGGATAATTCATCCAGACTGGACAGACTGCTCCCCAGAGTTCTAAAGGAGAGAGCTGAGGAGATTGTAGAGGCATTGCTGTTGTTCTTTAAGGAATCACTGGAGTCGGGGAGCATCCCAGAGGATTGGATAATGGCTAATGCAATACCCCTATTTAGGAAGGGAGGGAGGCAGAGAATGGGAAATTATAAGCTGATTAGCCTGACCTCCGTCATTGATAAGATTTTAAAGCCTGTCGTTCAGGATGAGCGTACAGACTACTTGGTGATGCGTGGTAAATAGGTTTGGGTCAGCACAGCTTCGTCAAGGTGAAGTCACACCTCATAAGTCTGTTAGAATTCTATCAGGAGGTAATGAGCAAAATTGGACAAAGGAGAACCAATGGATATGATCAATTTAGATTTCTAGAAGGCCTTTGACAAAGTGCCGCACAAGAGGCTGATAAATAAAGTAAGACACAATCGTGTAAGGAGCAAGGTATTGGCATAGATAGAGGATTGGCAATTGGCAGAAGGCAGAGTGTGGGGATGAAGGGGTCTTTGTCAGGTTGGCAGTCGGTAACGAATGGAGTTCCACAGGGGTCCGTATGGGGACCATTACTATTAATATTATTAATATACACAAGGATAGGTGGACAGGTAGTGTTGAGGATGTGGGAAGTTGTAGAAATACTTGGGTAGGCTAGGAGAGTGGCCAAAGAAGTAGCAGATGGAATATTGTGTGGGAAGTGAGGTTATGCACTTTGATAGGCAGATTAGAAGCATAGACCAATTTCTAAATGGCTAAAGGCTTCAGAAATCTGAAGCCCATAGTGCAGGATCCTCTTAAGGTTAACACGTAGGTTCAGTTGCCGGATAGAAAGGCACATGCAATGTTAGCATTCACTTCAAGGAGGGCTAGAATACAAGAGCAGAGATGTACTGCTGAGGCTGTATTAGGCTCTGGTCATACTGCATTTGGAATATTGGAATATTTTTAGGCCCTGTATCTAAGGAAGGATGTGCTGGCCTGGATGGGGGCTCAGAGCAGGTTTACAAGAATGATCCACTTGTCATATGAGGAGCCGTTGAGGACTCTGGGTCTGTATTTGATGGAGTTTAAAAGGATGAGGGAGATCTCCTTGAAACTTATAGAATACTGAGAAGCCTGGATCGATAGATGTGGAGATGATGTTTCAGTTAGTAGGAAAGGACCCGAGGACACAGACACAGAATGAAGGGACAGCCCTTCAGAACTGAGATAAGGAGGAATTTCTTCACCCAGAGGGTGGTCTATCAGTGGAACCCGTGGCCTTCACAGCCTTCTGTGATGAAGTCATTGAGTGTTAAGACAGAGATGGATATGTTCTTGGTTAGTAAGGGAATCAAAACTTACGAAGAGAAGGCTAATCTATCCGCCACAGCTGAATGGCCTAATTTGGCTACAATATCTTATAGTCTTATGGAAATTGAGCTTTCAGTTATCTTTGTATTACTTAAGTTAACTTAACTTGCACGCACCTTGTTTTTGGAAAACAAAACTTGTCTGATTCTCATGATAAAGAAGTAATTTAAAACTAATGTTTCCGATGCTGTCTGCTGAAATGATTCTAAATTGACTATAGAATGCAATGTGACATACTTAGAAGTAAACAAAATCTCATAGGGATGCTATCCTCATGATTTTGTAGTAGTTGAGTTATAGCCTGTTTGTTTGTTTGTTCTATGGCACGAGACAACCAAATGGGAAATTGCCATTGAGTAGTTTGCTCTCTAGTGCAAAAAGCCTGGTGGCTATACTGTTTTGTGAATTTTATCTATCTGCAATTTTGCTTCTCTAAACTGATGCATTATAAAGCTTTTACTAAGTGAAATTCCAGTACTCAGTTTCCTAATTAGTCATAACATTTTTCTCCTTATGGCAAGGAAATAACTTTCCAACTTGCTAGTTGTTCAAGAGGTAACACTGAACCATGCAGACTGAAATGTTTTTTGGTGTCCGAGATATCTGTAATACTTGTATTGACTAAACAATAAGTGCTGATAAAGTGTATTATAGCAACCTGACAATCAATAAATGGCTTACTAAGTTGTTGAATGAAAGGACTGACCACTTTCTCTCTGTGTTGCTTTGAGCCCCCAAAAACCTTGTGACAACTAAATTCCTACCCAGACAATATTTGTGTAATGGATGTGATTTACATTATGGCTGTACTGCTGCAAGTTATCTTGTTTCCTACCACTTGCAGTGGACTTTGTCTGAACTCCGTGGATTACATAACATGAGCAACAAAAAAACTTTGTTGGCTTTAAATGGAGAATTGCCCGCTTCTGGGCACCTTGCATTAGAAAAAATGTGGAGATACATTTGCACAGGTTGTAGAAAGATTCAGAAGAATTATTCCAAGGCTGAGAAACTTCAGTTACTTATAAAAATTCAAGCTGGGAATATCCTCCCTGATGAAGAGAGTGTAAGATGGAGATTTAATGGAAATATTTAGATTTTCAGAAAGCTTTTGAGAAGGTCCTGCAGAAGAGGTTAGTAAACAAAATTTAGACAACATAATTTTGGAGGTAATATACTGTTAAGGATTGAGAACAGGTTAATGGCTGGAAAACAGTGTGGGGTGGGGGAAAGATCAATTATTTACAGGTTGACAAGCTGTGACTATTGGGGTATCATAAGGACCAGTTCTTGATCCCCCAGCTATTAGATTTAATCCCCACATCCAAATCATTTATGGAGATAGTAATAGTTCCAAGTTAGTAGATGACACAAAACAGGATGGAAGTAAGAGTCAATAAATGTGGAGCTGCAAAAACCCAGCCAGTCAGGCAGCCTCTGAGGAGCAGGAATGTCAATGATTCAGGCCGAAACCCTTCGTCAGGACTGGCGAGGGGGAGGGGAGCCCTGAAATCAGTTGAGGGAGGGAGGTGGGGCTAAGGGGAGGGTAAGTGAGATGGAGATAGGTGGATGCAGGAAGAAGGTTATTGTGGTTGATCAGTGGGAAGGGTGGAGCAGATAGGTGAGTAGGAAAGGTTGGGGGAGGAGACATTTTGAAGCTGGTGAAGTCAATATTCAGGCCATTGGGCTGTAAGCACCCAAAGTGAAATATGAGGTTTTTTTTTTTCTCCAGTTTACATTTCGCCTCACCCTGACAGTGAAGGAGGCCAAGGACAGACATGTCACCAGGGGAGTGGGACGGAGAGTTGAAGTGGATGGCATCTGGAATGTCGGGTTGGTTGGCATATGCAGAGCGCAGATGCTCTACACGCTGGTCCCCAAGTCTGCATGTGGCCTCCTCTATATTGGGGAGACCAAATCTGGAGCAACGGATACAGTAGATGAGGTTTTAAGTGCAAGTGAACCTCTGCCGAATTCAAAGGATTGTTTGGGGACTAGGTCGGAGGTGTAGGGGCAGGTGTAGCAGCACCTGCAGTTGCAGGGAAAGGTTGCCGGATTTGGGAGGGTTGTTTGGGGGCTCAGATGGAGCTGAGAGGATGCCGGATTTGGAAGGATTTCTTGCTATTCAGATGACCAGCTGTGCTTTTCCAGCTCCACATTTATTGATTCTAGCTTCTAGCATCTGCAGTCCTTTCTGTCTACAAGGTGGAAGTAGGTTGTGAAGAACTCGCAAAGATCCTTCAAGGGGACTTGGTGAGGCTAAATGAGTGGAAAATAAATTTGGCAGGTGGAATACAATATGGAGAACTGTGACATTATCACTTTGGTAGGAAAAAGAAAGTAGTGTTTTTTTTCAAAGGTGAGAGTCTGGGAAGTGTTCAATTTCAAAAGCACTTAGGGTGTCATTTTTCATAAATCACTGAAAGTTAAGATCTGAGTACAGCAAGAAATTAAGAAGCCAGGGGCTTTAGTATAAGAGAATTTCATTGTAGAAGCAAATGTGTTTCTGTGGTTATATAGAGCCTTGGTGAGACTACGTTTGAAGTATTGTGTGCAATTTTAGCCATCTTTACCTAAGGAAAGATATATTTGCTGCAGGGAGAGTGTAGGCTATGTTACACCAAACTAATTGACTTGCAAAACCAATCAATATATTTAGGCATTATCTAATTGAATGGTAGAGTGGGCTAAAGGGGTTGAAAAGAATGTTTCTTTGCATTTATTCAAAATTATAAAGGGTGTTGACAAACATGATAGGGAAAATCTTCCCATTCGTGGAAGGATTCATCAACAGAGGGCACAAGTTTAAGATAATTGGCAAAAGCAATGACAGCATGAGAAAAATATTTTTCATGCAGTGAAGAGCTAGGATCTGGAATACATGCCAGAGATTGGTGAAGGCAGGATCAATTAAAGCTTCCTAAAGGAATTGGATGACTATCTTAAAAGGGAACATTCTGAAGGGTTATAAAGAAAAGGCAGGGAATGGCACTAGGTGGTTTGCTACTTCCCTGCACATAAAGAAATGACAGAAGTGGCCACATGACCACCTTCAGTGCTCTGATCACCCTGTGATTCTGATATAGTTTTAATTGTGTGATCTTCTTCTTGGTGCTTCATAAACTACCTGAATGCCTTGAAGGTCTGCTGCCTAAATATAGCACCTACTTTAGTTTTAATCCACCTTGGAATCGGATTTGATCTCCGAGTCATAGAATCCCTACAGTGTGGAAGCAGGCCATCTAGCCCATTAAATCCACACTAAGCATCCAAGACCCAACCCAGACACATCTCTTCCCCACCCCTCCACTTTATCGTTGTAACCCTGCATTTCCTATGGCTAATCTACCCAGCCTGCATATCCCTGGACACAATGGGCAATTTAGCATGACCAAGCCACCTGACCTGCACATCTTTGGACTGTGGGAGGAAACTGGAGCATCCAGAGGAAACCCATGCAGACATGGGCAAATGTGCAAACTCCACACAGCCAGTCACCTGAGCCTGGAATTGAACCGGGTCTCTGGTGTGGTGTGACAGCAGTGCTAAACACTGAGCCAATGTGCCGTCCCTGGTTGTGTTGCTCAAAGATTTTGTTTTTGTTGTTTTATTATAGGATTATGGATGCTGCTGACAAGTCAGCAAGTATGTTTGCCATGGAAGTACTGGTCTTGCTAAGAATGCCCACATCCCAGACAAGGGGACAAAGAACAAATCCAATCTTGTCAAATATCATCCTATTAGTCTGTTCTCAAGCGTAATTGAATACAGGCATCTGTGATAGTGGGATTAACTTCTGTGGTTTGGGACAAGCTTTAGTATTATTTATTCAGCCCTGAAAGTGCTCAGCCTTGCCTTTGGCTTTCATGTACTATCAAGGAAGATAGAGTCTCCACCTCCAATTGGTTATTTATTTGCCTGACGCTATTCACAACTGAAGGTGATAAGGCTGTGCAGGGCTTTGAATGAATGAATACTTCTATTGTTACATGTATTTTACAGTGAAAAAAACAGTAAAATATAGTGACAAGCTTTTCCATTGTCGCCATGATCCAGCGACATTTTGAATAGTTTTAAGAATAAGGAAAAAAAAGCAAGATAAAGCTTAGAGAGTCCGTCGGTCCTGAGCCAGCTTACCATCAACGATGCCTGTGCCGCCATCCCTCCTCCACTGCCACTTACACTGGAGCCAACCAACGTTGAGGTCGCCACTCTTTAGGCACCATTTTTCACTGCTGGGCCAATTCCTCTCTGCCACTGCCTCGCCGCCACCTGTGCCAGACCCAGCAACATCAGAGTGGAATCTCTTGCTGCTGGGGCCACCTTGGAATTGATCCATTGTTTATTGGAACTCTTAACTGTGTCTACTGCATTCAAGTAGCCCAGTGTAGCTTCAAAGAGTTGACAGCTCATTTTTAGGTATTGCTGAAGCTGTTCCTGGTCAACATTTTGGTCCTCCTCAATGAGTCAGCATTCACCGTCTGGCTTGATGGTCACGTTTTATTAAGGTACGTGTAAGAGCATGAAGTTAGAGTGTGGTGAAATAAGGTTTTGCTATTATCGATGGCACATGTTGTCTATTTGTCCTAAGCTGCAGACCAGTTGAATTTCAGGACTCAGACTGTGCACATGTAATGTACTTTTTAAGATGTGCACTTGCACAGCTATTGTGAAGGCACTGACCAGTAAAGAAAATGGGAATAAAAGGGAAAGTCGGACAGAATGCACTTATGGGTGGCCTTTTTTGATTCCAGATCAGTTCAAAATCTTCCCCATTTAGCGTGGTGGTTAATACCATGCAGTGTGATAGAACATGTGTTAAATGTGAAATTGGAACTCTTCTCTGAAAGGACTGTACAGTACTCAGTCTTGTAAACAGTGGTTCATGTGTGGAATGAACTGCCAGGGAAAGCAGTGGATGTAGGTACAGTTGCAACATTTATAAGATCTTTGGATAAGTACGTGAATAAGAAAGGTTTGGAGGGATATGGACCAAGCTCAGGCAGGTGGGATGAGTTTAGTTTGGGAGCATGGTCAGCATGGACTGGTTGGACCAAAGGGTCCGTTTCCATGTTGTATAACTTTATAACTCCGTAACTGTAACAAAAAGTTGAATCTGCAACAGGTGGATTGGTAAGGATGAGGCCAAGGGTGTTAGTTTTCTTACCATCTGCGGCCAGAACTTGCCCTACCCTGTCAGTCATAGTGCTACTGAGACCTATTTGGTTATTGACATTCAAGTCCTCCACCCGGCTTACATTCTATGTCCTTGCTGCAGCAAGGCTTCGTCAAGCAGTGTTCAACATGATGTGCAGGTTTATTGTCGTTTGTTATCAAATACTGTATTCTGATTATCAATACTATCTGCAATGTTCTAACCATACAAATTAAGAGCAGGAGACACCATTTGGCCCCACAAGTCTGATCTGCTAATTGAGGAGATCGTGGCCGTTCTGCTAGGGTCACAATTCTATTTGCCTACCCCTATACCGTTTAGCTTCTTTATCAAAAATCTGTTTAACTCAACCTTTAAAACTATTCAATATTCCTGCCTCCACTAGTCCCTAGGGCAAAATATTCCACAGATGAATCACTGAGGAATAAAAATTCTCCTTGCTTCCTTCACTGTGAGCCTGCATATTTTTAAGCTGTCCTATGCCTAGTCCTAGTCTCTCTCGTGAGAGAAAACATTCCTTCAGGATCCACCCTGTCAATCCCTGCAGGATTTTGTTTCAATGAGAGAGTTTCACCTTCTTCTACATTCCAAAGGACACGTCTTCGTTTTAAAAAAAAAAACCCTTTATCTTGGAGATCAGTTGAGTGAGCAAAAACCAAAAGAACTGCAGATGCTGTAAATCGGGAACACAGTTGCTGGAAAAGCTCAGTAGGTTTGGCAGCATCTGTGAAGAAAAAATCAGAGTTAACGTTTCGGGTTCAGTGACCCTTCCTCAGAACATTGTTGTGTCAGTTGAGTGAGCCTATCCTGAACTACTTTAAATGCAATTGTGAATTAATAGATCATATTGGTCTCAAAAAGAGTTTGCTAGAATACAATGAGGGTTTTAATTATGGAGAGACATTAGAGAAGCTGGGATTTTTCTCAATGGATCAGAGAAGATCATGGAGCTGGATCACCAAGGAATTTTGATAAATAAGGATAAACTTTCTATTGGCAGAAAGGTAAATAGACTGTGTTTTAAAATAAATGGCGAAAGAACAGTGAGTTGTCTAAAAGAAGCATATTAATTGTTACTTTAATGAGAGAATTGGATATGTACGTGAAAAGGAACCATTTGCAGGGCTATGGACAAAGATGTAAGAAATGCATCCAATTGAATAGCACTTTCGTAGAGCCAACATAGGCATAATGCATTGAATTCACTTGCTGCGTTTTAATGATTTGATAACATTCTTCAAACCTATTGAAATTCAGGATGAAGTACTGCTGAAAGTTAAGTTGCTTGTACAAGATGTTTGTTATACTAATAGCAATATTTTTCTTTCCCCATCTAACCACAGCTGAAAATAAAAAGCAATCAGGAACACAGATCGTTACCATTAAAGAGGAGCCAATGGATCTGAAAATACCTGAACTTCCAGTCTCACCATTTCCTAATCGAGTCTTCAATTGCCAGGCAGTGAAGAGTGAAAGTTCCCAGAATTCCCCTGAAATTATACCCCTCACTGAAATTAAACTTTTCACTCAAGACATTTCTGTAAAGATGGCATCAGAGCTTCTTTATCAGCTCTCAGGTATTTGTGTTACTGTTTCACCAAATTGTATAGCCTGTATCAAAGCAATAGCGCATTCACGAAGTAATTTGACTTGTAGACTTGAGCTGCATGCTGTTCAAACTTGTTCCTGTTTGAGATTGTATTGTAGCTTCATCAGCAACAGCACGGTAATTAATATATGCAAGAGAGACTTTCTACAAAAAAATTACAACATTTGCTAAACTTCATACCAATTAAAATCAGCTGCCCTTTCCTGAGCGCTTTGCACAAATTCAGAGTCTGTCATATTGTCATGCTTGGCTGTTCTGAAGGTTTCACACGTTTTTCATTCAAATTTTAGGCTATGCCAGTGCTAACAGCTGTTAAATGCTGACTACTTTGTGTGGGTCTATAGATTATTTTTATTCTGGCTTCCCTTTGAAATTTGGCTTGTTGTATAGTGCCTTTGGAAATAAGCCTTTAGCAATAACTAACAAACATATAGATGAACATACAGAGAGGGAGTTAAGCTCCTTGAAACTCCTCCTTCATTTAGTAAGACCTGACATCCACATTCTAGCTGACCTGATAACCTTTTATCGCTTTGCTAACCAAGAATCTATCCACCTCTGTCTTGAAAATATTCAAAGACTCTGCTTCCAAACTCTCAACCCTCTGTTAGGAAAAAAAAATCACCTCATCTTTATCTTAAATGGGCAAATGCTTATTTGTAAACAGTGTCAGCTATTTCTAGATTCTCCCATAAGACAAAACATCCTCTCCACATCTATTGTCTCAAGACCGCTCAGGATCTGAACTGTTTCAATGAAGTTGCCTCTTAATTTTTTCCTTCTGAATTCCAAATACATGTCTAGCCTGTCCAATCTTTCCTCATAAAACAAGTTGTCCATTAAATGTATTGATCTGGGAGGTGCTGAAAAAGTGGTAATGTCACTGGACTATTAATACAGAAACCCAAGTTAATGTCCGAGGACATGGTTTTGAATCTACCCTGGCAGATGGTAAAATTTGAGTTCAATAAAAATGTAGAATGAAAAGCTAGTCTAATGGCTTCCATGTAACCACTGGTGATGGTTGTTAAAACCCATCTGGTTCACTAATGTCCTTTAGGGAAGGAAATCTGCCATCTTTACTTGGTCTGGCCTACGTGTGACCCCAGACTCACAGGAATGTGGATGACTCTCATCTACCCTCTGGGCAGTTGGGGATGGTCAACAAATGCTGGCCTAGCCAGCAGTGCCCATGTACCTTGAATGAATAGGAAAAAAAAATGCTCTATAGTGCTTTCAGCTTAATTACATCCTTCTGTAAATAAATTGAATGCTATAGAGGGTGTTTAACTGAAGTATAATCTCCCTACTTTTGCAATCAGTACTCCTTACAATGAATGGCGAAATTCTAATTTCTCATTACTTGCTGTACCTGCATCCTAGCCTTTTTTTTGAATCATGCTCGAGAACACCAAGCTCTCTCAGCATCTCGGAGCTACGCAATTTGTCACCGTTTGGGTCATGTACTCCTTTTTGTTTTCCAGTCAAAATGGACAATTGAACATCTTCCCGCATTAAACTCCATTTGCCACATCTTTATCCATCCACTTAACAGTTTTTTTTGGGCTCCTTATGTCCTAGGTATCTGTTATGTCAACAAAATTGGCTACCATAGCTTCCAAACTTAACACAGCTAATTGATATGAATTGTAAACAGTTCATGTTCCAGCATTGATCTCTGTGGTATGCAACACATTGGGTCTTTGACAGGTCAGCAAGATGCAATTATGCCTACTGTCTAGTGTCCATTGGATGGCTAATCTTCTATCCTGGCTAGTGTATTCCCCCATGTCATGAGCTGCTACTTGTATCCCCTATAGTGAAGACTTTTGCAAAATACCTGTTGAATTCATCTGCCATCTATTTGTTTTCCATTACCAATTCTCCAGTTCTGTCACTTTTGATAGAATAAATGCTTGTTTGACTTATATTTTTAAATACTGATGGAAATTTTTACTATCTCACTTCTTTTTTTTTAACATTGCTGGCTAGCTTTTTCAAAATAGTTCTGAAGAGGGGTCACTGGACTTGAAACATTAACTCTGTTTTTCACTCTACAGAAGCTGCTAGAGTTTCCCCAGCAGTTTCTGTTTTTTTGCTTGAGATTTTCTGCATCCAAACTTCTTTTGGTTTTATTTTAGCCACATTGTTTCTTCCTTCATACTCCATCCTACCACATGGTTACTGTTAGGGGCCTGTGCTCTACTCCTGCAAGTGACTTCTTTGCCTTAGCATTTCTCTCTAAACAAAACATTTGACCACCTTAGTTTCCTAAACTGAGGTCATCCCTCTCTGCACAAATATCACTGTTACCTAACCGATCATCCCCTCCACCTTTTCCAAGATTCCTGTTCTTCCTAGGTTTCTTGTATACTTAAACATTCCAGAATCTTTGGAATTCTGTACACCCAGAGGACTATAGAAGCTCTGTCTTTTAGTGTATTTAAAGTAGCGGTTGAAAAGTTCATGATCATATTAAATGGCATAAAGGGTTATGGGGATAGTGTAGGTAAAAGGCATTGAAGTATTCGATCAGCCATGATTGTATTAAATGGCACCATTGGCTTACTGGGCTGAATGGCCTACTCCTGTTCCTACTTGGGTCACAATCAATGTAATACTGCAATATTTTCTCTAATGGCTTCCAGAGGGTACTTAAATGCACTCTGTCCATTTTGTTTCGAATGTTTAGGTAGAAGGGTCTTTAGTGCTATCCTTTTTTATTCATTTTGTAGCCTCTAGCCTTGAGTTGATTTCCTCTTGCGTTCATACTCTAATTTTTTTTCTATCACAGTTTACTCTGATTTACTTGATCTTTCCAAATTTGATTCCTTGCTCCTGATATTAGGTTTAAAAACTTCTCTCTTTCCATACAAACATACCATAAGACTATAAGATTGAGGAGTAGAATTACGCTATTCGCCCCATCGAGTCTGCTCTGCCATTCAATCATGGTTGATACGTTTCTCAACTCCATTCTCTTACTTTCTCCCCATAACTGTTGATCCCCTCAGCAATCAAGAACCTATCTACCTCTGTCTTAAAAACACTGTGACTTGGCCTCCGCTTGTGGCGATGTGTTCCACATATTAACCACCCTCTAGCTGATGAAATTCCTCCACATCTCCATTCTAAAGGGTCAATCCCTCACTTTGTGGCCGTACGTTCAGGTCCCCATCTCCTACTAGTCGAAACATCTTCTCCACGTCCAGTCTATCCAGACATCTCAGTATTCTGTATGTTTCAATGAAATGACCCCTCATCTTTCTAAACTCCATCAAGTACAGACCCAGAGTCCTCATCTGCTCCTCATATGAAGCACTTCATCCCTGCTAACATTGCATTTGTCTTCCTAACCACCAACTGAATCTTCGTGACTTGGGAGTTCCTTTGTGCTGTTTCCCCATTTAGAAAATAGTCTTTGCCTCTATTCTTCCTACCAAAGTACATAACCTCACACTTGCCCACATTGTATTCCATCTACCACTTTTATTGCCTATTCACCTAGCATGTCCAAGTCCTCCTTCTGCAGCCTCCCCACTTCCTCAACACTATCTGTCCGTCCATCTATGTTTGCATCATCTCCAGATCTAGCAACAATGCCATCAGTTCCTTCATCCAGATTGTTAATCTTTAATTTGAATTGTTGTGGTCCCAACGCTGACCCCTGCGGAACTCCTCTAGCCACTGGCTGCCATCTCTAAAAAGATGTCTTTATCTCCACACACACAGAAATTGCTAGAAAAGTGTAGCAGGTCTGGCAGCATCTGTAGAAAGAGATCAGTGTTAATGTTTCAGGTCAAGTGACCTTTCCCCAGTCCCTCTGCAACCCCTCACCACCACCACCACTACCTTTAACTTCTTTCATAATATTCCTTGCAGTTTAGTTTAAAGCCCTGTCCTAAAGCATAAAGTTATGCAATTGAGAAAGACTGTGGTCCCAGCCTGATTCAGGTGGAGCCGGTCCCATTGCAACAATTCCCTCCCCAGTACTGATGCCAATATCCCATGAATTCAAACCCGTTTCTCCCATGCCAATCTTTGAGCCATGTATTTATCTCGTTAATCTTGTTGACCCTGTACCAGTTTGCTCATGGCTTAGGTTGTAACCAAAAGATTATTACCCTCTTTTTGGTTCCTTTTAATTTAGCCCCTAGATGTTCATGTTCCCTCAGCAGAGCCTCTTTTTCTCTTTCTACCTATATTGGTACCTCTGTGGACCATGACAGCTGAATCTTTCGCCTCCCATTCCAAATCCCTCTGCAGCCCAAATGAAATATCCTGAACCCAGGCACCTGGCTGGCAAAGCAGCCTTCAGGACAGTTGATCCTGGCCATGGAACACAGTGTCCATTCCCTGAATATACTTTGTCCAATTACAACTATTTATCTCTGTTCTTCTACCTCTTGAATGGTCTCTGTACCAAAGTACTATGGTCTGTTTGCTCATCCTCCCTTCTGCACCTCCCCACCCCATTCACATAGGGAACAAGAATCTGAAACCTATTGGATAAGCTCTTGCCCTCGTGTTGTTGGGTTCGCAGCTCGGACTCCAGCTCATCAACTCTGAGCTGGAGTTCCTCAAGCAACGAACACTTATGATCACTATGAACCTCAGTGGGATCCACCAGCTCGCACATCATGCAGTGGTATGTTGTAACCTCGTCTGGCATCTCTAATTACTTCATTCTTAATTTGATTGTTTAAAACTGTTGTACTAAACTATTTTAGTTTACAGCCTATGAATATTTCGTCCATTTACTATCAGTTTGAAAGTAACCTATCATTATCAAATTAGTAGCCATCACCACCATTGAACTTGTGCTTTACCTGTAATGTCACTCTTCTGTGTTGGACCCCTGATCCTGGGCTTCAATTTATCCTGCTATCTTTTTTCTAAAAAAAAACTTCCAAACTATGAGCCAAAAAGAGAAGCAAACAGCACCTCTTCCCACCTGCATCAAATTCCCCAATCTATCAACAAAATGTTAGAAATTGCTGGAAAAACTCAGCAGCTCTGGCAGCATCTGTGGAGGGAAAGCAGAGTTAAATGTTTTAGATGCAATGACCCCTCTTCAGAACTGATTGTAGCTAGGAAAAGGTTGGTATATACTCACTCGGGCTGTGTCTAACTCTGGATGTAATTTCTCTTTACTGACTGTGCGAAGCTTAATTACCTCTGGTTATATGGCTGGCTAGTGCACTGGTACCAACATGGTTCAGGTGGAAACAGTTCTAACAGTACAGGACCCTCTTTTACCCACTGTGATACCAATGTCCCACACCAGTTTTTGAACCGTGTACTAATCCGACTGATCTGATTTATCCTATGCTACTTTGTTCTTTGTTTAGCTAATAATCCGGAGATTATAATCTCTGAGGGTTTTGTTTAATTTGTGCATTTTACAATGTAAAATGGACAACACTTAGTTCCTCTTTCCTTGTTTTGCCCATGTCATTATATTCTCATTAGCCACAATGACCAGATTGTTCCCCCTCCTACTGCAAATGCCTCTTCAACCATCTGGATTTGAGTTCTTTGCTGCTAAAAATAGTGTCAATCTGTCCGACTACACTATCAGTGCATTCCTTTTTTTTTTAGTTCCCCTCGCTTGAATGGCTTCTCGTGCCCTGGTCCGTTATCTTAGCCAACCTGCGGCTCCCCAGACATCCTGAAAAACCTTCACCCTATTGGGCAATTACAAATGCTGAGACTCCTATGCTCCCGTCTTCTGGATTCACTTACCTGCCTCCCTTGTATTCATGAGATAACACGGTGTAGAGCTGGATGAACACAGCAGGCCAAGCAGCATCAGAGGAGCAGGAAGGCTGATGTTTCGGGCCTAGACCCTTCTTCACAAAATGTATTCATACTCTGTCCCTATCCATTTACCATGTCAGAAGATGTCTCTAACAGGAGTGACTTTCCTCTCTTTGAGTTTGGATAACTGTATAGTACATCCACATTTAACATTCACTCACTTAATGTTTAGTATTTAACTTTATGAGCAATATTAAAGTATTATCAGTTTCATTTTAGCATTGTTTGTTATCATTCCCATGTTCTGTGGCCTGCCAGCCTGCCTCAGTCCTCCTTTTCTCACTGTTGCCCTTGGCTCCTGGTGTTACCTTCTGTTCTTCATCCCGAACCTTTGTCCCCGCCCTGACATTGTTTCCCAACCTTGCTGCCTGAAATTGCTCCCCTCCAGCTACTCCTGTCCTCTATTTTGACTTCGGGCCTCAAGGTTAGTTTTTCTTCTGGCTTTGGTCCCGCTCATATTCTGAGCGCAGCTAAAAGGCCTGGCCTCCGTCTCATGCCATAAGCTGGTTTTGTGTGCGTGAAAACTGAAAACTGCTCTGATCAATTTCTGCCACAGATAGAGCCTGGTCAATCTAAAGGTCATGTGCGATAAGTGTTATGTGGTGTACAGTATTATATTTCTTCTATATTTAGTGATATTTTACTCATTTTCTGAGTTAAGAGAGCACAGTGCTATGCGTGTATGGTACAATATTTCAACTTGCACTTTAATTTCGGGAAGAAACCTGTGATTCCATTAAAGTCATGATTTTTAGAAATACAACTTAAGTGAGGACTTACTGTACTGACCTTACAGCACCACCACCTTCTTTCCCTTCCCTCACTTAGTTTCTGTTAAGAGTTGAAACCAACTTGAACCGTATCAAAGCAAGTTTTAATACCTTGAGGAAAAGAGAAAACCTTTGGCAAATAAAAAGTTTGTGATTTTTTTTTAAAATTATAAGTTGAATGCTGAGAATTGTTTTGAAGAGTGCAAAATTAATATTTAAAAAAGGCATATAAATGCCGTCTTCAAAAAAAACAATTGCGCCACAGTGTAAGATCTTTCTACTGGCCTGGCACCAAATCATTCTGCCTTCAGTCATTTGACCGTGCTGACTGCACTGCACTGAGTATGTGTGGACATGAGTTATTTCTGAAATACTTCATAACTGAACCTCCAGTAAATGAAAAACAAGATCCTTAGCTGCTCCTTTTTATAATGCCTACCTGTTCAGTTTGGCATAAGTGGGATTGGTCGAGAGATGACAGGGCAGATACTAATTCACACCAGTCAGAGACTTCAGTGTGAAGTTGGAATCTATGGAAGAATTGGCATTTCTGTTGTCAGTGAGCCTCTTCTAAGCCAGGCGCAGTAACAGAGTAAAGAAAATACCCTGTAAGCATTCCATCTTTATTCTTGACCCTCTTCCATTGAAGTAGAATTGATTGGTTGTTTTTAAGACTTTTTGGTTCATTTTGAGTGGATTTGTTTTTCTGATTAAAACGTTTTGGGATATTTTGAGTGTTGGTGAAGGATTTAATATAAAATGTTAACCCAAGCCTCAACTCAGATGCTTTCCTAGGTGTTCTATCTCATCCTGCCTAATTGCAACTTATTTCTCTCACTTCATTCCACCCATAATAAGACTGTAAGACCATAAAAAATAGGAACATGGGTAAGCCATTCAGTTTCTTGAGCCTGTTCTGCCACTCAATAGGATCATGGCTGATTCAAAGTTTCTCATACCCTAAATCCTGCCTTTCCAAAGATATTCAGCTCTGAGAGAATAAATTGCTCCTCGTCTCAGTCTTAAATGAATGCCCTTTTATTCTAAAATTATGTCATCTGGTCCCAAATGCTCCTATGAGGGGAAACATCCTCATCAGCACTTTCCTTGTCAAGCCCCTTATGAATCCTATATGTCTCCATGAGATCACCTCTCGTTCTTCTAAATTCCAGTGAGTAGAGTCCCAACCTGTTTAACCTTTGTTCATAAGACAATCCCTCTGTACCTGAGATCATTCCAGTGAATCTTCTCTGAAATGCCTCTAACTGCCTCCTTTCCTTTAAAAGGAAGCAACTGCTCACAGTACTCCAGATTTGGTCGCAATAACTCTTTATTCCTCTCAAGGAAGTGTGCCATTAGAAACCATATACTTGTCAGCCCCCAGCTCCAACAGTTTGCTCTCTACTATTTCTCTGGTGATTGTGTTTTTCTTGAGTTTCTCCCTCCCATTCATTTCCTGATTTATTGCTATTTCTGGGATGTTTCTTTTAACTTATGTAGTGAACTCTTGTACTCCATCCCCCTTGAAATAAGGACCAGCATTCGATGAGCATTCCTGACTACCTGCTGCATCCGTGTGCTGGTTTTCTGTCTTTCATGCACAAGTACCACTCCCCCAGTCCCTTTGTGTTGCAACTTTTCTCCATATAAATAATACTGTGTTCTTTTGTTTTCCCTTCGAAAATGAACAACTTCGCATTTTCCCAGGTTAGACTCCATTTGTCAACTTTTTGCCTACTCATTTAACCTGTCAATATCTCTAACTGCTTGTATCCTTCTTTCAAGCTGCCTTTCCAACTATTTTTCTGTTATGTGCAAATTAGTCTACAGTACATTTGCTTTCTTCCTCCAAGTCATTAATATATATTGTAAACATTTGTGGTCCCAGCACTGATCCCTGTGGAACCTCTTTGGTCACAAGTTGGCAACCTGAAAATGGACCCTGTATCCCTACTCACTCTTTCCTGTCCATGCCAATATATTACCTCCAAACCGTGGGCTCTTATCTTAGGACTTAACCTTTTGTGAGGTACCTTGTCAAACAAATCCTGAAAGTGCAAATGCAACACATCTACTGGTTCCAGTTTATTCACTCTGATTGAGACTTCCTCAAGAAACTCTAATAAATTAGTCAGACACAATTTCCCTTACGTGAAGCCGTGCTGACTCTGCTTGATTTGATTATGATTTTCCAAAAGTGCTGCTTTTACTTCCTTAGTTGATTCCAACATTTTTCCAAAAACAAGTGTTAGCCTATTGGCCTATAGTTAGCCGCTTTTTGCCTCCTTCCCTATTCAAATAGGGATGTCGTATTGGCAGTTCAACAGTTCTCTGGTACTTCTATAGAATCCAAGGATTTTTGGAAAATTAGAACCAGTATCTCGATAGCTATGTCTTTTAGGATTCTCAGGTGCGAGCCGTCACGGCCAGGGGACTAATTTGTCTTCAGCCCCATTAGTTTGTCTAAAATTGTTCCAGATCCTGGCTACTTTTCTGTTCCATATTGTGAATATGTGTCTACTTTATGATTGCAACAATCCGAGGGGTGAAACATGGCGTAGTATAGCCAACTTTTTAGATGCATTTCTTTCTTGCTGGAACCTGTGCGTATCTGTGCTTTGGATATACTTTTCAATTTGGTCAGAAATCCACTAAAATTAAATTTGAATGGCAGACCTAATGGTTGGGCAAACATCCAACATTTGAAGCAATGCAAATGGCAGGGGCACCACAGATTTCCGCGGACACTCTCACAGATGAAATTGTCAAGATTACTCTCTTGAAACGGTGACAAAAATCATGAACATTGGCAGAATGTACCTTGACTGCATTTCCACTCCCATCTGTGCCTCCCTCTGCTTGAACGTGTGAAATTTGCTAGTACTCTTTTTGGGAAAGAGAGTATTGGGAGTATTTCTAGGCTAGATAAGCGAGAGGGAAAATGCGTCAACGTCAAAGGGTTAACAATTACAAAGACCTGAATAAAATTTAGTGATTTTCTAAATGTGTCTAGTCTGATTAAAGGTGGATAGGGTGCTGACTAGCTTTCTATAATAGTGGCACTGCAACAAATTGCGTTCTGATCTCAGTCCCCTATGTAACTTGATTCTGGAAAAAAATTTATCTTTTGTGCAATGTTTCTGAGGTATGCACCTCCTCTTCCAATTACTGCCACTGCTCAGTAACTTATGTTCTTGGAATGCTATCAAGGCAACAAATTTCCTTAGATATAAAATCAGATGCATACATCATTGTGTGAAATATGATAGGGCAGCATACTCCATTAGGGAATCATTTGTAATAGCCTATCTGCATACATGCGTTAATGGTTATTAGAACTGTTAGTCATGGATTATCTTTAGGTCTGTCTTTGAACTCTGTTTGACCTGTAAATTTGACAAACAGATCTTGTGACCTCAGAACTAGATTCTGCTCCACTTCTGCAATTAATATCACTTAGACTAAGATCTGATGTTCTCTATATGTCTGTCTTCCTGAAGACTTTGTTTTCATTTCAGCCTGGCCCCATGGAGAGCAATCCTATACTGTTCTGCAGTATTTACATTTCTGTAATGAGAGTGGGACTTGATATAATGTACATTTGCAAATTTTCTGTAATATTTAGAGCCTGCATGCATGTCTCGTGACATTTATTATGTAGATTTACACCGCTCCGTGTAATCACTTGACCCAGTAAGCAAGAAGAAAACATTTTTTTAAAACAAAGCATCTTGGTGGCTGTGCAAGGAGAACAAAATACATCTGGTCATAGAGTTGTACAGCATGGAAATGGACCCTTCGGTCCAACTTGTCCATGCTGACCAGGTATCCTAAATTAATCCAGTCCCATTTGCCAGCATTTAGCCCACATCCCTCTCAATCCTTCCTGTTCTTGTACCCATCCGGATGCCTTTTAAATGTTATAATTGTACCAACCTCTGCCACTTCCTCTGGGAGCTCATTCCATACACGCACCACCCTCTGCGTGAAAAATTTGCCACTTAGGTCCCTTTTAAATTCTGGTTCATTTCTGGTCTCCTTGTTATAGGAAGGATGTTGTGAAACTTGAAAGGGTTCAGAAAACATTTTACAGGGATGCTGCCAGAGTTGGAGGGTTTGAGCTATAGGAAGAGGCTGAATAGACTGGGGCTGTTTTCCCTGGAGTGCCAGAGGCTGAGGGGTGACCTTAGAGGTTTATAAAATCATGAGGGACGTAGACAGGGTGAACAGCCAAGGTCTTTTCTTGAGGGTAGCAGAGTCCAAATTAGAGGGCATATGTTTGAGATGAGCGGGGAAAGATTTAAAAGTGACCCAAGGGGCAACTTTTTCATGCAGAGGGTGGTGCATGTATGGAATGAGCTGCCAGAGGAAGTGGTACAAATACAACATTTCAAAGGCGTCTGGATGGGTACTTGAATCGGAAGCGTTTACAGTGAAATGTACCAAATGCTGGCAAATTGGAGTAGATTAATAAATTGATATCTGGTTGGCATGGACGAGTTGGACTGAAGAGTCTGTTTCCATGCTGTACAGCTCTATGACAAGACCAGCCCAACTCGGTGTGAATAATTGGTTCTATATGCTATTTCCAATGGTCGGAGGGACCATAATTTCCCACTGGTCAGCCACCTTCCACTTCAACTCAGACTGAGTTCTAAGATGCTGACCTGCTACAGAGAGCCACGTCTGGCGATAATCAGATGCAGCTGATGCCAATGCCCTGATCTGGTAAGTCTCCAGGATACCGTGTTGTATTTTTTAAAATGAAACTAACAGCAAAGCTCAAATAATCTCTGTTCATCCTTATTTATGTTTCCCAGGACATAGTGCCCAAGGCAGGAGTGCCATGCCTCTTGAATCATGGAGGTAAATGTATATTAATATGGGGATTCTGCTGAGAGCAATACCAAGCTTTTCAATGGGTGCTTGGAATCTATTCAATGAATGGATGGGATCCTTTGCACCAGGCAAATTATCAAATCATTTAAAGAGAAAGAAGAGGCAAAATCTTTTACTGAGAAGCCAAAACATCAAGACCGTGTGTGTGGGACTGTCAAAAGACTTTCAAATTGTTGAGTAACATTTCTGAGATCACCGTGGAATTTCATCAGCCAGACATCGGAGCTCTCTACAAAACACCAAGCTCGCTGAGAGCAAATCTCTGAAAAAACATTGTACATTCATCCGGCAGGAGAAGAGTTCAGAGCAAGCTTGTGAGCAAGGTGTAAACTTTGCTATTAGGACCTCTCCATTGGAAATCTTAAAAATTATTCAAAATGTGTTCCCTCCATCTCCTCCTCCTTCAGCGAGGCCAAAGTCTCTTGAGTATCTATGTTCAAACAATGTGCTCCACTATAGAGGCATGAAACTAGTTTCATGAGAAGCTCGGTATTGTTCTCTCGGCAGAATCCCTAAGTCAGAATATATTTACCTCCCTGGGTGATCACAAAGCAGGACTGGACATGGATCAAGAGGCATGGCACTCCTGCCTTTGGACGTTATGTCCTGGGAAATAAATAAGAATGAACAGAGACTATGTGAGCTTTGATGTTACTTTCATTAAAGAAAAATACTACAAGGTATTCTGGACACCCACCAGATCAGAGCACTGGCGTCAGCTAAATCTGATTATCACCAGACATGGCTCTCTGAACAGCATTCTCAACACACAGTAACCACAGCTCTGATTTTTGACATAGATCACTCCCTGGTGTACACAAAGATGAGGATGCAACCCTTGAAGTTTTTACATTTCAAATCGGAATATCAACTTTCATATCTGTATTAGCCATACTGCCTAGTCAGACAGTTTTAAAAACAAAAAGTTGATCAGTTTGATTCCACAGATGGTAACCTACATTTCCACTGAAGTAATAAAACATAAGAACTCTGAGCAGGAGTATGCAATTCAGTGCCTCTAGCCTGCTCTGCTATTGGAAATGAGCATTGCAGATCTCATCTCAGCCTCACCTCCACTTTCCTGCCCATTTTTCATGACCCTTAAACCCATTACTATTTAAAAATCTGTCTGTCGCCTCTTCAAATTTACTCAATATCCCAGCATTTTTTGGGGCCAGTGAATTCCACAAATTCACAACCCTTTGAGAAAAGTAATTACTCTTTATCTCCGTTTTTAAATGTGCTAATCCTTATCCTATGACCTCTCATTCTAGATTGGCCCACATGACGCAACATCCTTTTGACATCTAGTTTGTCACTCATCTTTAGCATCTTCTATATATCTCAATTATGTCCCCCTTGTTCTTCTAAGCTCCAGAAAGTATAGGTCTAAACAGTTCAATCTCCCTTCATAAGGCAAACCCCTCATCTCTCTCTAGAGTCAATCTCATGAAACCTCCTCTCAATAAATTGTCTCTCTAATCCCTTGCACAGTTGCAGCAAAACTTTTCCTGCTTCCATACTGTCTTCCTTTAGCAATAAATGCCAAAATTGCATTTGTCTTCTGTACCTGTGATTTCATGCACAACGACACCCAGATCCCTTTGCATTGAAGCGATATGAAGTTTCTCTCCATTATACAATAAGTTTCCTTTCTATTCCTCCAAGCTAAATGGATAACCTCTCATTTATCCATGTCAAACTTCATCTGCCAGATTTTGGCCCATTCATCTAACCTATCCATATCCATTTTGAAATTCCTTATTTCTTTATTGCACCTTACTTCCTTACCTATTTTAGTGCTATCTGCGAATTTGGCTATTGTTCCTTTTATCCCTGCATCCAAGTCATAGATTGTAAATAGTTGTCCCCCTCGAACCAAACCCTCTGGCACTCCACTAGTTACGTTTTGCCAACCAGAAAATGACCTATTCATCCTGGCTGTTTACTTTCTGTTGGTTAGCCAATCCTGTATTTAACCTAATCTTGGGTGATCTTGCCCTGTGTATTAACCTTTTGTGTGGTACCTTATTAAATGCCTTCTGGCAGTTCAGATATATTATATCTACAGGATCCCCATTATTTATATTGCTTGTTACATCTTCAAAGACCTCTCTAGCAAATTAGTGAAACATAATTTATCCTTCATAAAACCAAGCTGACTCTGATGGGTTGAATTTTGACTTTCCAATGTCCTATTATTGCTTCCTTTATAATGGATTTGAACAACTTCCCAACAAAGCGTTAAACTTGGTCTGTACTTTTCTACTTTCTGCTTCCCTCCCTTTTTGACAAAGAGTGTCATATGAGTCTTTATCCAATCCACTGGAACCTTTCATGCATTCAGGGAATTTTGGAATATTAGAACCAATGGATTCAATATTTCTGCTGCTATTTCCTTTAAGATGTAGGCCATCAAGTCCTGAGGACCTCTCTGCCTTCAATTCTGATAGTTTAGTAATTTTTCCCTAGTGATGGTGATTGTTCTAAGTTCCTCCCTTTTCATAACCTCTGCATTACCTGTTATTATTCGGATAATACTGGTGTCCTCCACCGTGAAAACTAAAGCAAAGTATTGATTTAGTGTCTCTGTCATTTCTGTGTTTCCTTTCTCCATTTATTCAGCAGTCTCAAACTCCAAGAGACCAACATTTATTTTAGCTACTTTTCTCTTTTTATTTACTGTCCATTTTTACATTTTGCACTAGTTTTCTTTCATAATTTACTTTTACTCTTTTTTTTTTTATTATATTTTTGTAACCCATTGACCTTTAGAAGGTTCCCAATCTTTCAGCCTGCTACTAGCCTTTGTAATATGCAGTGCTTTGGTTTTTGGCCTTACTGTCTTTTATCTTTAACTTCCTTTCATAGCCATGGATGTTTTTGTCCTCCTTTTAGAATCTTTCTTGCTGTTTGGAATATATTTTAGTAGGGAGCAATTGAGTATCTCCTGAAACACCTGCCACTGCTCATCAATTGTCCTACCTTTTACTCTTCCCGTCCAGTCCACTAATGCCAGATCTGTCCTTGTGCCTCTGTAATTACATTTGTTTAACTCAAGAATGCTAGTGTGGGACTTCAGTTTCTCACCCTCCAACTGAATTTGAAATTAGGATCCTTTACTATGAGATCATTAATTAATCCCACCTCATCACACAATACCAAATCCAGAATAGCCTGCTTGCAGGTTTCTGAGAGCAATCTGTTGGGGAACAAGTTGTAATATATTCAATGAACTATCTCTCTCAAGAATATATTTGCCAATTTGATTAATTCAGTCTATATGCATATTAAAATCAACCATGATTATTGCTGCACCTTCTTTACAAGCTCTCAGTATGGTTTATGCTGCACCCTACTGCATGACTACTGTTTGACCTATAGATTACCCCACAAGGGATGACTTTTCCTTGCTATTTCTTATTTCTACAAGACTGATTCTATGTCGTGATCTCCAGTGCTGATATTTTTCACCATAATGCTAATGTCTTCTTTTACTAAAATAGTTACACCACCACCTTTTTTCCTCCTGTCTATCCTTCTGAAGTACAGTACTCTTGGATAGTCGATTCCCAAACCTGGTCTCCCTCCAACCACTTCTTTGTAATCGCCACCAAATCATACTCATTTGTCTCTAATTACACAGTCTCATTCACGTTATTATGAATGCTTTGTGCTATCTATAGCCCTAGCAATTCACCAGTATTCTGTTCCCAAAATGATTCAGGTAGAGCCTGTCCCATGGGAAGATCTCCCTCCTTCCATGGAATAAACTTCAAAACATCATTTACAAAACCATGTCCTCAACATATGGAAAGCAAAAGCAGGAAAATACTGACTAGTTACAGGATCAAATCATTGATTCAATCTGTCATTTGATCCCAGTGATTCTGTCTGATTCATTAAAGTTGAGTTGAGTGGGAAGACTGACTACATGAAGCCATTTGCAATAAAGTCCAACAGACTGTGAGGTGGTGCACCAGTGTCTGCTGGTTACAACTTTTCTGGAATATCCAGAAGTCGCCCAACATCCAAAATGCTGGGGACGTGTATGAAGGGATCAAAAAGGTCCAAATGGGTCCATCAGCAAAGTAAACTGCTCCACAGAAAACAAAGGCAGGAAAGATCATCACAGAGTGCAAAAACAAAACACTGGAAAATATGGCAAGCACAATTTTGGGTTCTTCTCTGGAAAGAACACTCCACAAGAAAGTTCTAGCTACCACAGAAAGTCTCCCTGTGAAGGTAGAGCTGGACATTGAACACACAGTGGAGGAGCTTAGACAAAACTGTTCACTCTCCCCATGGCTTAAGCTCCAGATAACGATGCTAATCCCACCTGAACTCTTCAAGCATAGGAAACCAGCACCCCTACACCATCAGCATTAATTTTTCTGTCTCGTCGAAGAGAAGGACAGTGCTCCAGGGTATGCATAATCGTGACTGTACAATGTCAAGCACCCACAGTAATTGCAGCAACTAGCAAGACATCTCCCTGCTGAGTATTGGTGGGAGATTCATTGTCAGACTGCAGATCCTTTGTATTTTTTTTAATTCATGTTCACAAGGTATGGATGTCAGTGGCCAGGCCTGTATTTAATTGCCTAATTGCTGAGAGGTCAGTTAAGAGAGAACCATATTGCTGTTGGTCCAGAGTCACATGTAGGCCAGGCTGGGTAAGAATGGCAGATTTCCTTTTCTAAAGGACATTAGTGAACCAATTGCAATGGTTTCACAGTTATCATTAGACTCTTAATCCTAGATTGTTTTGTTGAATTTGAACCTGGGTCCTTGGGAAATTAGAGACAGGAAAGACTGCAGATACTGGAAGCTAGAGTCAAAAAACGTGGAGCTGAAAAAGCACAGCAGGTCAGACAGCCTCCAAGGAGTAGGAAAATCAACATTTCAGGCCGGAACTTGAAAAACAATTCCGATCCGAAACGTTGACTTTCCTACTGCTGGGATGCTGTCTGACCTGCTGTGCTTTTCCAGCTCCACATTTTTTGACTCCTCAGGACATTACCTGGGTCTCTGGATTAATAGTCAAGTGATAATGGCACTAGGCCATCCCCTCCTCTGTTATGTCCGCTGCACTGTTTCTACCTGGCTTTGAAACAAGGACACTTTTTGTGTGCAGTGAACATGATAACCACGACACAACAGAAATGCATTTACCCTGAATCCCAGTGTAGTTTTAGAACTAGAAGATCTACAAGTCCAGATTGTAGTTCCAAGAATGAACAAAGGAGATAACTGTGTTATCTTCATTGATTGCAACAAAAAATTTAACCCCATGTGAGCAGAGTTTAAATTGTTGCCCACTAAAGCTACTTCATGTTATCTATTTTCATGACAATCTAATGGGTAAGGTCAGCTGTACTAGGTCAACATCAGAACTCTTTGAATGGGATCAAACAGTGTTTTGTTCTATATCTGACACTATTTGGTCCATTCTTTGCTGTTAGATGTCGTTAGGTCACCTATAGAGGGTGTTCACTTGATTATTAATTCTAACCAAAAGCAGTTCAGTCTTGCTTGCCTAACGTCAAAAAGAAAAGTACTCCAACTCATTTTAAGAAAGTTGCTATACATTTACAAAGTCATCCTAGCATTACATTATTGATGAGCATCTTCAGTGAAAAATGGGTGGACTGTCAAGGAGAAGAGTCATGGTCCAGGATCTTGCCCTTTTATGGCCATCTAATTCACATGGAAAACGATGCTGGGAGTGGCTGATAGCTTCTCTCATTTGAATATCTTGTTACTTGGCTCCACGGTCACCAACAATTTGTCACCTGCTGTTTTCAGTATGCAGTGCAAAACTTTCAGCTGTCATATCCAAACTGAGTATGATGTCATGGAAAACTGAAACGTTCTTAAGAAAACTATATGACCAGTCTACTGTACCTACATCACACTTTTTAGGCAAGAAAAATGCTGAACGATTTCTATCTTTTCCTCTACTGTATCCTTGGCATCTCTTGACAGGACAAGGTCACCAATGTAGAGGACCTTTTGAGTTCTCATAAACACCATGATCATAACTCATTGCTAAGTCAATGAAATTTGAATCGGCTACATTCATGGCCGTCTGCCCAAAGACCGTCAGTATAGTGAACTGGCCATTGGGTCATGACCTCTTGATCATCCATTTCTCTGCTACAAGCCAGCATACGAGCAAAATATGAAGAAGGCAAAGATTAACAGTGACAAATGGGAGATGATTGCTAACAACTATTACTTCTGGGGGCTAACCGTTTTAAAGGCATTGGAAGAGGTGAGTGGAAATGAAAAGCTCAGCTCGTGAAGAAGAGTCCCCAGAGGAAATAGAGACGAGAAATTGTGCATTATCTGAACTTTGTCTGCCTGTGCAACAAATGCAGCAGAGACCGTCATACCAGAATGGCGTTCGTGAACCACACTAGACAAGACTTAACAGCATTAACCATGATAGTGCAAACGTTGTCTGAGACACGGTGACTTTAGATTTGAACGGTTTTGACCTGTTTCTTTTGTAAAAGTCCATAACTGCAGGGAGGGGAAAACAGATCAAAGAGCAACAATTTTGTCCTGCAATTTTATATGCTATTCAATGATAGAAACAATGCATTCTCTAAATTGAAGTGAGTTTGAGGGAGTAACAGGAAGCCAGAGTTTTGTGCTTCTTTTAACTGCAGATTTGTATTTAGCCGGAGGAATGATTGGGTACTATTCTTCCTCTATAAGAACCCACACCAGACATCATTGCTATAATTTCTTATATGCCATCCATATTGATTTCCAAGTACCAACTTCCTTGTTTAACTTCAGGGATTAAATTCAGTTTTTGTATGTATCTTATCTTTTGGAAGAGAAAGGACACCAAGGTCCTACTGCTCAGAAGAACCTAAAAGATCCTGAGTTGCTGATTCAAAGAAGGGCAAGGCGTTTCTCCCCAGTGTGCTGTCCAATAACGTAAGCATGCAAGAAATAGGAGTAGGCATTTTGACCCCTAAAGCTTGCTCTACCACCTACTAAGATCATGACTGATTGATTGTAACCTCAACTTCATTAGCTCCCCATCCCAATAATAAAATTTAAATATGTTTCTAAATACAAAGGAATCACAAATTTAAGCTACTCATGGTGGTTCACTACTCGGCAAACTGATGGTGTGAATTGAACGATTAAGCATGTGAACAGATTGCAGGAGCAGCATATGAGGATAATATTGAGTTATTTGAATCACTGCCTGTGTGTTTATCCCCATCAGGTCCTCAGTTAATTTTGGAGAAATTTTCTTTGCCTTTCAAGCTTAATAAATAAACATCATATCGTTTATTCCGTGATGGTAATTCATTATTCAAATACTGCACTTTTAATATTTTTGTGACTACTGAATTCAATGAATAGTGAGGCTGAGGCCATCAATAGATTAAATTCTACTTGCTATAGTCTGCTATAAAATGACCTAATAGCGTGTTTTGTAATGTTAAACGGATACATATTGCCTATTGTATCATGTTACACAAATCAACATTGGCCAAATCAAGTTAAGTGGGGAATTAATGTAATATGCTTTTTTTTTTGTGATGTTGATTTGAGGGTTAAGTATTGGCCAGGATACCAGGGATAACGCCCCTGCTCTTCTTCAAAATAGTGCCATGGGATCTTTTACATCCACCCAAGCAGACAGATGGGACCTCGTTCAAAAATTGGTACTTTCCACAGTTCCCTTAGTACTGCACTAGAGTGTCAACCTTGATTTTTGTGCTCAAGTTCCTGGAGTGGGACTTGAACCCAGAACCTTGAGATCCAGAGGTGAGCAGTACTGCCAGTTGAGCTATGGTTGACACAAGTTTTAAGTGAAGTATTAAAGCTGTGTTGCATTTTTTAATGTTTTGGGTCTGCTTTCTCTTTGTAGCAAAAGTAAGCAAAGCACAAGAACAAGGAAAAGATACATCACAGTTTGGTAGTAACAGGTAAGTATCATCATTTTTGTTTTAATTTAGGTGTAATTATATGGATGATGAAATGGACCTTAGATTTGGCTACTTGCCTGTTCAACGAAAGAGTTTGTTTCTGTTCCGTAGGTAAATCAGTAACACAACATTGTTGCATTTAAGTTTGAATTAAAGTTTGAGCTCATTAAAGACATTGGCTGTGGTTTACTAGTTTACTCTTGAGAAAGATGAAAGATACCAAGGATATTGTTTTTTGGAGATGGATGTCATGGGTCACATTTATTCTAAGATCTTGTACATCATCTTTTTGAAATAGGTTTGATTTATTAGTTTTATCCTAAATGTAAGCTTAAGGGAATATGGGATGAGGCTTTGATATTTTTGCTTGGTGTTAACGGTTAACCAAAACTCTGGCCGTGAGGAAAGCACGGAATTTCCAAATATGCAAAGAAAAGTGTGTTTTGTGGAATAATGACTATCAATTGGAGTCATAGAGATATATAGCGCAGAAACAGACGCTCCCCCACTGACACCTCGGTCACCTGTCTTGCTAAATTTATTTCCCAAGAGTAGGTCAAGTTTTGCACCTTCTGTAGTAGATATGTCTACATACTGAATCAGAAAATTTTCTTGTACACACTTAACAAATTCTTTTCTGTCCAAGCCCCTAATACTATGGCAGTCCCAGTCTATGTCTGGAAAGTTTAAAATCCCCTACCATAACCACCCTATTACTCTTACAGATGACTGAGGTGGGGGGTGTCTATAGTACAATCCCAATAAGGTGATCATCCCTTTCTTATTTCTCAGTTCCCCCAAATAACTTCCCTGGACGTATCCCCAGGTTCATAGTTTATGAAGTAAAATGAACAATATTGATGCTAGAATGGTACCGTTCACTAGATGTGAATTATCAGATAAGGCAGACTGATATCTACTGAAAATTGGAAGTTTTGGAGACAAGATTCTTCAGAGTGATTATTATTCTAAATTCATTGCAGCAATCTCTTTAGCCTTTCTTCTCGGGATAGAAACCCAAGAAACTATTATTTGTCATTTTTTTTTATTGATCTTAACTAATTTTTGAGAGTAGCTGTTGAAGTAGATTACAGCATCCTGGGAATTCTGGCAAAGAGCAAACTCAAAGTTCTTAGGACTCCTCTCAACAGCCATAAGCTCCTTTATTGTCATATGGGAAAATATCAATGCACATAGATGCACCTGGGCTTGTAATGGAATAAAACTCCAGACACTTTATTGTTAAATAAAACTGGCTTAATTTTCCATACTTTCCTGTATACCAAGTTGGATGCTGTAAAGCTCACTGAAATTAAACCAGCACTTATTGTTTCCTATGGTGCCTGTGTACATTCAATGCAACATTTCTTCTTCATTAGCTAGTGACAAGAATAAATAAGACCATGTTTTATGCAAATTGTGGCTAATTAAATTTCAAGAAGAAGAGTTGAGTTTTAGGCCTCAGCCAACATAATTTGACCTTTAAATTGAGCTGAAGGCAAGAATTGTGTGCTGTCGCAGCACCACCGAGGTGATATTGAGAGTCTGTTTCACATTTAGGCCAGCACTCAAGAATCACAGTTGTAAAATCCAATGATTCTAACTAAATGACCATCTTGTAGGGATTTTAAAAGAGAAATGACAAGAGTTAACTACTAAGTGGACTTTTTGCAAATATTGGAATTACAATCTTGGAGGCATTTTAATGTCAGATAATTTTGCTGGGGGTCTTGGGATTAGGTTTGCCACCAATCTAAGTGTGTTTTTGTTGTTACTGAATTCGTCACGCAAATCAATCACACATTTGTGAATAATTACAATTACATCTTAGGGAATCAAGCATATGCAAATCCGATATGGTGTCACTTGCTGTATGGCATCACTATTTACATATTTCATTGAAGCAAAATAACAAAATTCCCCTTTTTCCTCAAATAGAAATTACACCATAAGAATTAATACGCATAACAGAATTGCTATAAACACTAAAAGTTAGACCTCTATCCATCATTTGAGTCCCTAAAATGTATAGCTGGTTTATTAATATGCCTGGACCTGATAAAAGTTATTTTTTTTCCTGAGATCAAGTATTATCATGAGGTGTTCTTGACTCCTCGATATAGATGCATGAGTATCTTGCACATTAGCTCTGTGCTTGTTGGTCTTCACAGTGATCTTTCACATTTTCACTCTTAGACTTTATAAGCAAACATGTTCTCACAGCTGCTGGAGTATTGTCTAAGATGTGGTTCCTTTAGACCTTTCTGAGCATTGCACTGTTTAGTGTATGGTTTCATATAAATTTGGCTTGCTACAAACCTTAAATATCTCTGTGGGAATCAGGTTCTTTCTCTTGGGTGAATAACTTGAATTTTTTGCTCTACATGGAAGCTAGGCAATACCACATCTAATCATAACAAAAACAAAAGTTGCTGGAGAAGCTCAGGTCTGGAAGCATCTAATCATGCTGTTTATATGTAGACTTTACCACCTTCTGCTTCTTCAGTAAGCTTTTCTGCACTAAATGATTCCTAAATATTATTCTGATTTCCTGCCAGTACATGATTTCAGCTGGTGTCTGTGATGATGGATCTGTTGTTGTTTCCTGTAAATGCAATGTAACAACCTGGAAATTTTGCTGTATACCTGCATTCACAAGTGGTTTGATCCTGTGAACTACTCTGTCAGCAACACTATTGGATCTCGGATCATCTGGACAGGCTTGTTACATGGTTTATTCCTCACTTGCTGCACACATCCTGAAATGGTTTGCCTGCATATTGTGGACCATTGTCTGATACAATCTCCTCAAGTGTACCAAACAGACTAAATATAGCCCTGTCTGTATTCACTTCAGATGTAGAGGGTCTCTATGCTGGTTTGGTTAATGCAGTACATATGCCTTGCACATCCTTATGGCTTTCTCAATGTTGCAGTTAATCCCAGGCCGATGCATTGTTTTGTTTTGCCAGATACCTTGTTTGCTGAATTCCTATGTGATCCTAGTGCAATTGCAATTAAATATCCCAACAAAGAAATCAGTGTCTGGAATCAGCATTTATCTTTTTAAAGATTAATCCTGTTGAGATACTGAACTAATACCTAAACAGCCAAAGGGATTTCGGGTTGTCTTGAACTTCCTGTGTTGTTTGAAGCCAACTATTGGCAATGTCTTGCCACAATATTTTCAGTAACGGGGGTTCTTTGGCTTTTACTGCTCTAAGCTGGTTGCATTGTACTGCCCAAGGCTCGTCAAATCAACCATAAGTATGTATGCGACCTTCATGTCCTTATGGTCAGCTTGTAGATCTGATGAGATATCCGTTATTTGCTTTGGGAAAATGAACCTGTGTATCCAACGTGACCATTCTTTTCCCTGGATTATAATGTACTACTGTCATACCTTTCGGATTTTGACTCGTAGCCTTTGTAATCTAAATAGCAGACTCGTCAGAGGTTTGTCAGATAATTTCAAATGACTTGTGATCTGTTTCCTCAAACTGCTTGCCAAAAAAGGATATGTAAGGAGCCTTTTAATGCCAAACACTACAACAGGTGTCTCACTCTGTGTCCTGGTAATGGATTGGGTCGGGGAGATTCAGTCAGTTTCGCCTCCTGCATACGGCAAGTTCCTAGCCCTTTCTGTGATGCATCAACTTCCAAGGCTATTTCCTTGGTTATAGTATTGTCACCTCTAACAATGACTGATTGTGATTCAAATAATATTGGTGACTTCTTCCCACACAAATGAAGAATCTGTTTCCAATTGACATTGCCTTCAAACAAAGTTGGGCATATCACATGCTCAGAAATTGAATAATCTTAGACATAGTTGTAAATATTCTCACCCTTGAGATGCAGGCCTAGATTGTACATCTTTACTTTGATCAAGATGTTTCCCAGAAATAGAATAAATCAAACTTAAAAAAAAGTTGATGTTGCTTATATTTATTTCCAGCATTTTACTGTTAAAAACCAGACCTTCTCTTGTAGCCATTTTCGATTATCAGAATTTGATGTGGCCATCTTGAGTCCAAACACACCTATTGTAGTAGATAACGCAGTGTGGATCTGGAGGAACACAGCAAGTCAGGTAGCATCAGAGGAGCAGGAAAGCTAATGTTTTGGGTCAGGACCCTTCTTCAGAAATGAGGGAGGGGGAAAGGGGCTCTGAAATAAATAGAGAGAGGAGGGGTGGGGCTGGGGATGGTAGGTGGGATGGTGACAGCTGAGTGCAGGTAGGCATTGGTGGGGATTGGTCAGTGAGGTGGGAGGAGCGGATAGGTGGGAGAGAAGATGGACAGGTTGTCAGGTCAAGGAGGAGGGGATGAGAGGGACAATTGGTCATGGGTGAGGCCGGGGGTGGGAAGATTTTGAAGCTAGTAAAGTCCACATTGAGACCATTGGGTGGTAGGCTCCCAAGGCGGAAAATGAGGTGTTGCTCCTCCAGTTTCAGGTGGCATTATTGTGATACTGGAAGAGGCCCAGGATGGACGTGTCATCCAGGGAGGGGGAGTTGAAGTGGTTCACGACTCGATGATGTCGTCGTTTGTCACGAACAGAGTGTAGACGCTCTACAAAGCGATCTTCAAGCCTCCGCTTGGTATCACCAATGTAGAGGAGGCCACATCGGGAGCAGCGGATGCAGTAAACCACATTGGCAGATGTGCAGGTGAACATCTGTCTGATATGGAAGGATTTTTTGGTTCCTTGGATGGAGGTGTAGGGGCAGGTGTGTAGTACTTCCTGCGGTTGCAGGGAAAAGTGCCAGGGGTGGTGGGGCTAGTGAGGAGTGTGGAGCAGACAATGGAGTCACGGAGAGAGCGGTCCCTACGGAAGGCAGATAGGGGGAAATATATCCTTTGTTGTGGGGCCAGATTGCAGATGGCGGAAGTGGCGGAGAATGATACGGTTAGTCGGGTGATATGTGAGGACAAGGGGGATTCTGTCTTTATTTTTGTTGTGGGTAGAAATGTGAGGGTAGAGGTGCGGGAAAAGCAAGAGATGCGGTCGAGAGCATTTTCAACCACTTGAAGGGGTTGCGGTCCTTGCAATAAGACAACATCTGGGATGTTCGGGAATGGTACGCCCCATCTTGGGAGCAGATGCAGCGGAGGCAGAGGAATTGGCAGTAGGGGATCGCATTCTTGCAGGAAGGTGGGTGGGAGATAGTACTATTGTACTATCTTCCTTCAGTTTGCAAGTAATGGAGCTAAACCAATTGCTGTATTTTAATGCAATGAACAATGTTTTATTCCACATGTAATTTAATTTTCATCTCTTCCTTGATATATGTACACCATACTTTTTAGGTGGGTGGGTCACTCGGAGGAATTGCATTTCTCTTAATGCAAAATTACATCACCTTTGAAATTCCCCATGCCACAAAAACTTGTTTCAGCTGTCACAGACTGACTTGATGGGGTCAGTTTTAACATTTTCATTCATCATTACTATTGCATTATTGATTTTTGTGTATGATCACAATTTTACTTCCCTACACACTGGTAATCATGCTACTGTCAAGACTATTCATATCTGTGCTAATCATATAGTTATACTGCATTTTAATGTTGCTGAACCAATGCATTGAACTGATGACCATTGTAATCTGTCAATCTAGCGATCATAGACTGTACCATTCACTTGTTGGCATTACCTTCAGTGTTTAACTTGGCTTTGAGCATGTATTTGCCATTTTTATTCAGACATGGAATATTGATCAAAGCAAAAGCCACTAACTTTGTGTTGTATCCATACGTTGTGCCACATTTACCATGAGGAAATCCAACTCATTTTCAAGATGAAGAGCTTTCTTCTCAGAATTTTCTAACCACTTTAACTTCCCCAATATTGACTGGGACTCCCTTAGAGCAAGAGGCTTCCACGGGGCAGAATTTATCAAGTGCATCCAAGAGGGTTTCTTGAAACAGTATGTGGATAGTCCAATTAGAGGAAGGGCCATCCTGGACCTTGAACTGGCTAATGAGCCTGGCAGATGACTGACCTTTCAGTGGGAGAGCATTTTGAAAACAGTGATCACAACTCCCTTAAGTTTTGAGATAGCTATGAATAAGGATAAGTTAGGATCTTGTGGCAAGGTACTAAACTAGGGGGAGGGCAAATTGCATCAGTATTAGGCAGGAGGTAGGGAGTGTTAATTGAGAGGAGCTGTTGCAGGAAAGTCCACATTTGACATGCGGGAATTGTTTAAAGACCTGATGAGAGTTCAGGACCAGCATGTTCCAGTGAGGAGGAAGGACAAGGATGGCAAGGTAAGGGAGCCTTGGATAGCGAGGGAGGTTTCATTTTAGTCAGAAGGGAAAAAGAAGCATATACAAGGTTTAGGAAGCTCAAATCAAACAGGACCCATGAAGAATATTTAAAAAAGCAGGAAGGAACTCAAGCAGCGAATTAGGAGAGCAAGAAGGGACTATGAAATGACCTTGGTAAGTAGGATTAAAGAAAATCCTAAGGTATTCTATACATAGATTAAAAACAAGAGGATAACTAGGGAGAAGGTAGAACCACGCAAGGTTATAGAAGGGAACGTGTGCTTGGAGGCAGAGAATGTAGGTGAGATCCTAGATGAGTACTTTTCGTCGGTATTCACCCAGGAGAAAGACGTGGAGGATAGTGAGATTTGTGTAGAGCATACGAATATGCAATGGCACATATGGGGTCAAGAAAGAAATGGTATTGGGTGACTTGAAGAGCATTAAAGTGGATAAATCTTGGAATCCACCCGAGGTTATTGAGGGAGGCAAGAGAGAATTCCTGGGGCCTTACCAAGTTCTTTGTATCCTTTCTAGCCACTGGAGAGGTCCCTGAGGACTGGCTGATAACTAATGTTGTTCCTCTGTTCAAGAGGGGAAATAGGGATAATTCAGGAAATTATAAATTGGTGAGTCTCAGTGATTGGGAACCTATTGGAGAGAATTCTTAGGAATAGGATTTATGTGCATTTACAAAAGCATGGCCTAATTAGGGATAGTCAGCATGGCTATGTGCAGGGCAGGTTATGTCTTACTAACTTGATTGAATTTTTCGAGGAGTGATGTTGCAGGTGATTTCATTGCAGAGTTGCTGTAACTGCAGTTTGTGTCATCTTCGTATCTAGGCGTAAATTGCTGCAACCGGTAGAACATAAATTTTAGTTGGCCCACCCACAGAGTTGTTTTTGTTGGGAGCTGTATCGTAAAGGATGAATGGCCTCACAATTCCTGATTCTAAATGAACTTCTGCAGACTGATCCTGAGCCAACATACTCTTACTGATCACTAATCCAGTTACCTTTTGTTTATTCACTTGTTTATTTTCGGTCATTGCTCTCGGAGGGTGTTTCTGCCTCTTGGAGTCTTACTGTATACAGATTCTGTAGCAAACAAAACAACACTGTCACTATGTTGCATCGCTGTTTATCTCACAGACTTATAAATCATAAATTGATGAATGGGAAAAATACTTTGGTTTTCTTTTATTGAAGATTACCATTACAGGAGAGTTTTACATGCATATCTTCCTCGAGAGTCAACATAGGTCCTAATACTGTGGCATAAGTAGTTTGGAGCCACTTCATGTAGTGGTGATCCATACATTCACTATTTACGTATTCCATTGAAGCAATACTACAGCAATTTTTGTAAATTGTTGCAAATTACCTAGTTTACAGGACAACCAGATGCTGATCCTTGAGATAAAGTAGGTAAATGAGAACTGGAGAACTGTGAAGTAGATTAATGCTGTGTAACTTACTTGAAAGTACTATGTATTCTTTTTTTATAAATTGCATCTACTTCACTCTAACAATCTGAGAATTTAATAGCGTGGGAGAGTGATTATATTAGCAATGCTACATTTGGGAAAAATAGCATCCATTTGGTTCGTATATAAATTATTACTGATAAGATGCTTTTACATGAAGAATGAGGTAATCTTTTATAAATGGGGAAGAAGGATCACAGGACATGAAATGTTAATTTTGCTTTCTGTCCACAGATACTGCCAGACCTGCTGAGCTTTTCCAGCAATCTCGCTGATTTTTGTTTCTTATAAAAAGTGTTTTTATTAAACAAGTGAAGCTTGTCAGCAGTGACAAATTTTGGTACGCGTGCAATGCATAAGAACTCAGTGAGGTATCATATGGGTTTGTAAGTGGGCAATATTCAAGACAGAAAAAAAATACGAAAGAACTGCAGATGCTGTAAATCAGAAAACGAAACCGAAATTGCTGGAAAAGCTCAGCAGGTCTGGCAGCATCTGTGAAGGAAAAAACAGAGTTAATGTTTTGGGTCCGATGACTCTTCCTCAGACCTGTTATTTAAACTTTCTCCCCTTTGTAGAAAATATTCAAGAATGACAAAGAGAAAACCAATATTCAAAACAGAGTTTCTTTCTCATTCTTGAATATTTTCTACAAAGGGGAAAAGTTTAAATGATCACTCAGTCTCTCTTGTGCACTGCCTCATGTCCTGTTTCGGAATTGTATGTGGAGGGCCTCCGATAACATCAACTACCCAAATTCTCAACTAGAACTGATGTATGACCCACAGAGAATCAGAGAAGGAAACAAGCCATTGGATGTGACATGAGCACCCAATCGAGCACCAGTTGAATCTATTTCTATTCTCCCAGAAAGTTTCCAATTATACACAGAAATTAAGTTTTCAAGATTGCCCTATGCCCACATAGATTTGATTTCCATCTAGTAAAGTACTTAAATGGAATATTTGGTGAATTCAATGTTTAGCAAAGTCAAGTTTATCATGGTGGTTCTGTGTTTTCCCAGATCAGACTTTCATTTTCACTTTCTCTTTCGTTTTATTTTGCAAATACTTAGTTATGGTCATAATGAGTGTTTTATTTCATAAGGATTTATTAAATGTAGACAATACGCTAGCTGAGTCCCATAGACCACAGATGCCAAGATCAACTTGGGCAATTTCATGACAGGGAATATAAAAACTGTGCTATCCAGGAACTCAACTTTTAAAGTGTGATTGTGTGCAGCAGTCACTGCTAAGGATAGAATAACTGGCGAGATAGTATGGGGTGCAATGTTTGTGAATCAGATGGCCAATTAACCAACTAATGACAGAACGAATGTGTAAAGGACGGCCACTTGATTGAGGATTAAAGGTGCCTGTGAAATCTAGTCAAGTAAGAGTCATGGCTATTAAAAGTAAAGTAGATAGTAAATCCACAAAAATATATTTTGGAGAGGTGGAGATTAATGCAGAGAATATCATAAGAATCGCTGTTGAACGTACTTGTGGTGATTCAGTAGTTAATGACAACAAGCTGTAGATGAAATATATTCATAATTTTGCTAGGGCTAGATTCATTGAGATCTCAGAAAAAAAATCATCTAATTTGTTATACCACAAAGTTTCTCTGAATTTCTAACTAACTCCATTGCTTTTTCAAAAGTAATATTGTTTTCTGTGTTTATCTAAGCACATTTTAATGATGGATAGCTTCAGAAACACTTATTGAATCACTTTAATTCTCTTCTGGTGCAGCTCTTCTGTTTCTGAAGATGTATTTAGACAATCGCCGTTTACTTCAAAATTGAGAGATCCTTTATCTGACCTCCATGTGGGACCACCATCGCATGGTATGTGATACTTATAATTTTGTATTTTGACTGTGGTTTTAAAGATTTGGCAATATTAAATGTGTAGTGTCTTATTTTGGTCAAATTACTTTTCAAAATTGCATGTTTTGCATATTTTTCGGTAAGTGTGAATAATTAATTGCAGGGCAAGTGTAAATTCATCAATCTTGATTTTAAAAGCAGTGAGGTCAGAGAAATGGCTGCGATACTAACACTTTTCTTTGATCCATTCTCTCCTCAAATGCAATTCCTGGCTGCAGCTTGGGATTAGTTATTTTACCCCACAAAAAACATTTAGTTTAGAGGGGGAATTTCACAACTTGGCTTGAGGCAATTGAGGGCACAGACACCAACAGTGAAGCAATTAGAATAGGTATTGGGGGAACAAAATTCAAGATGATTGTAAAATGGAGATTGCAAAGAAAGAGGGTGCGTAGAGTCAACGGAGAGACCATGGGGAGGTTTAAAATTAAATGAAATGATGGGGTGAATTTGTGGTTGAAAGTTCATCTCAGGGTCACCTGTGGCTTTAAGGTTGCCAATATGTAGATTCAACCTTAGTTGGCTACAAATAACATTTAGTTTTTTTTTAAACACATAGCAGTCCACTCATTAACCACAAGAATGGGTCAATTCTGTCATCTATGAAGATGGTGGTAGTAGTAGATTTTGTGTTGAAAGTTTTAGAGCATTAGAAAGGTAAACTTCAATGGATTGAATGGCCTCAACTCAACTTCTTAAAAAACCAATTTTTGTTTAATGCTGGTAGTCTTCAGAACTAATGGTGCTATTATGTTAAGTATATGGCATTGACTGAAATTTGTTTATCCAGTCAAAAGCTAAAATAATTTAAGTATGAAACTAGAAGGTAATGAGCAGAAAATAGTCCAGTCATCTCATAAATTCATCTGCTTACGTTCTTCATTATGCATTTTGAGTGATTAATTTGTGCAGGTGTAGTTCCCTCTGGCATGTTTGTTGAAAATATTTTGTCATCTGAGAGTATTTTTACATTGTTTATTTTCATTTCTAACCAAATGTTCACACGAGCCTTGCATAGCCTTGAAAATACCAGCTACTGATCAGATTGCCAGTATAATCACATTTTTAAAATTAAAATATTGCTACATGGTTAAGAGCACATCTGTTTAGAAAAATCTTGAATTAATGCAGGAAAGGTCACACAATACTTGGCAAAAGTTGAGTGTGATCCTACATTGCACTTGTCATGTATAGACCTGTACCTAGTCAGTGTCAATAGCTTTAGGAGAGGAGGGGAGAAAACAGCATGCTTAGCAAACTCTGAAACTCTACAAGGACTGTGCAGGTTTTGCTTCATCACTTGAGAATGTTAATGATATTTAATTTGTCTCATCTGTTATTTATTCCATATGTTTTACTCATTTCTTATCAGATGACCAACATGTGACATATGACTTGTGCAAATTGTCTGTGGATGGTAGTGTCTGCAGATTGCTGAGAACCACATTCCCATAAATATGTGACATAGGTCTAGGCTTCTGTTCAGCCAACTAAGGTTGAATCTACATATTGGCAACCTTAAAGCCACAGGTGACCCTGAGATGAACTTTCAACCACAAATTCATCCCATCATTTTGTTTAATTCCGCTTCCCGAATGTTGCCGGGCATGACTGTCCAGTGTTCCTTTGACTGGCCTCTCATCATCCTCCCTCTGCTCACTCTGTCGTCCATATATGCTAACTCCCACCACATCCCATTAACCTTTTTACTGCTATGATTACTGTTTTACATTGGTTACAGGTCTGACGATGCCTCAACTTAAAACTTCATGTCACTCTATTTTAAACCTCCCCATGGTCTCTCCGTTGACTCTACGCACCCACTTTCTTTGTAATCTCCATTTTACAATCATCTCGAACTTTGTTCCTCCAATACCTATTCTAATTGCTTCACTATTGGTGTCTGTGCCCTCAACTGCCTCAAGCCAAGTTGTGATATTCCCCCTCTAAGCCTGTCCCCTTTGTCACCCAACTCCTTTTTAAGGTGTTCTGTAAAACCCATCTTTATGCCAAATCTTTGATCATCTATCACATGTTGCTTGTTGTCAAAGTTTGTTGATTAGAGCTTCTATTGAAATACCTTAAGATTTCTTACTATGTTAAAGGAGCTATATTGTAAGTTGTTGTTGTGGATACAATAGAAATGTAAACAAATACATCCTGGATCAACATTCCAAATCTACCCTCCTTCACAAAAGCATTAATTTTATGCCTATAGTTATTTGGTTTTATAATGGTTATTGTGAGAAGCTACAAAAATTCTTACTAGAGAGGTAGAACGTACAATTTTGAAGTAAAGTATGCATGTGAAATATATAAAACTATCCATTTTGAAACTTGTTGATGTGGGCAAGTCCCAGTGGGAATAGAACTTTCTGGTTCCATCACGACATACATCCCAATTGAATAAAACTTGCAACAAGGTTAGTAGAACTTCTAGTCTGCTCATTCAGTTTCCTAACTAAAAGTGTAATATAGATGTTGAGAGAAGAGGCTTTAAAGGCTAAAATTATGAGGAAATCAATTTGGCAGTTATCTTTATAGAAAGCTAACTCTCTGAACCAGATATCACTCTAAACATAATTAAAACACTGTTATGCCTATGACGTAAAGACTACATAAGAACTATTGTCCATTTGCAGAAGCAGGAAAATTAACTGTCGAGTCAGGGACTATAACCCCACCGTGGAAGTTTTGTGAGCAGCTTTTTCCCTGTAAAATATGTGGGAAGGTTTTTGGCCGGCAGCAGACACTGTCTCGACATCTTTCTTTGCACACAGGTAAGGAGATGTCATGAATAAAGTGCTGTGTTTGTTAGTTTTTTAAATTAAATTATAAACTAGATTTGGAACAACACTCCTGAAGAGTTGAAAGGTTATATTGTTAAATGTAAGAGCGTTTGAAAGCTAACCATTGTAAATTGTTATTTTTGTAGAAGAACGAAGATACAAGTGTCATTTGTGTCCCTATGCTGCCAAGTGTCGAGCAAACCTAAACCAGCATTTGACAATCCATTCAGTGAAGTTAGTGAGTGGCGATTCTGAGGACATGGCTACTGCTGTAACCTCCAAGAGTGGTAATCGCAAGAACAGTCCATATTACTATAGGTAATTCTGTTCCTTTTTCTCTGCAGCTAGTTAATTCCCCACAGTTCAATGTCATGCTGAACCAGTGTTACTTCACTTAAAATATTTTATGTGTAAGAAGCAAAACAATATTCTGAACTTTACTTAATTTTCTATTTAGCTGCCATGTTTGTGGATTTGAGACAGAGGTAAACCTGCAGTTTGTCAGCCACATGTCATTACATGTTGATAAAGAGCAGTGGATGTTTTCATTGTGCTGCGGCACCTGTACCTTTTCTTGCATGGATGAAACTGAAATGAAAACACACGTGGATGCAGAACATGCAGGTAACCCAGACATCAATTTTGATTACTAGGTGGGGAGCAGAGGGGTTTGCTCGTCTGCATGTTAATTTTCCTTCTGTGAATCACGTTTAAATTTCATTTCACTCGAGTAACATCATAGCCTGGTAAGTAAAATAAATCTTAAAAAATCGTTGCTTAAGTTTTGCTTGCTTTGTCGCTTCTAGTCAATGCCCCAGGCTCCTTTATGGCCTGACCCACCAGCAGGACAGACCCACCCAGGGGTACAGGGCCACTGCCCAGAGGGAATATCCCGGTGAGTCCTCAACGTTGACTTTCGACCTCCAGAAATCTCAGCATCAGATCAAGTATGGGCATAGATATTTTCTGATTACTCCTAGTTGCCCTTCAGTTCCTCGATGTTGAACATCTCTTGGAAAATGCACTGAAGCGTTGGTAAGGGCTCAGAATGTACTCTGGGTGGGAGACTTTAATGCAGTGACTTGCAAGTAATGCTATTGACTGAGCTGAGATAGTAGGAACTGTAGATGCTGGAGAATCTGAGATAACAAGGTGTAGAGCTGGATGAACACAGCAGGCCAAGCCGCATCAGAGGAGCAGGAAGGCTGACGTTTCGGGCCTAGACCTTTCTTCAGATTTGGCTTGCTATGTTCATCCAGCTCTACACCTTGTTATCTCTATTGACTGAGCTGCCTCTTGAAGGATTTATCTGTCAGATAAAACCTTTAGCAGCTGATGAGAAAACCAATCAGAGAAAATAACCACCTTGATCTTGCCCTCAATGATCTACCTATCACTAATACACTTGTCCACAATGGTAGCATTGGTGCATGTGACCAACACAAAGGACATACTCTATTATATTGTGTTACCACTGTGCTAAATGGGTTAGATTCAGAACAAACCTAAGCTTCCAAAGATGCTGCGGACCAGCAGCAGCAGAGTTGTATTCAACCACAATCCACAGCCTTATGACAGTTAAGCAAACCCCTCCCTCTACCACTATCATCAAGTGAGAAGATCAATCCTGGTTCAGCAAGCAGAGAGGAAGAGCACACCAGGAGGAGCAACAGTTAAAATGGGATATGAACCTGGTGAAGCTCCAGCAAAGGACATCACGTGTGCAATTGACAGTGCTATGCGATCCCATCAATAATGCATCAGATCAAAGTTCTGGAGTGTTGTCATATCCAGTCATGAAAAACATCCTCCTCTCAAAGAGCTCAACTTACAAATGCAAAAGACAATTACAACGATCTTCAACCTGAAGCACCAAATGGATGATTCATCTTGGCTTCATGGTGAGCCAACGTTGCAGATGTTGACGTTCAGCCAATTTGAATCATAACTGAACTCACTGGATAAATCAAAAGTTGGGTGAAAGTTCAATAAGACCCAAGAAGCTCAACGCCATCCAGGGAAAGGAAGTCCCTTTGATCGAGACCCTGGTCACCAGCTGCACGTAGCGATAGAACTGAAAGATTCAGTGCAGTAACTTGCCAAACCTTCTGTGCTAGCACCTTCCAAACCCTCAATCTCTACTTTTTGGAAGAACAAGGTTAGCAGGCGCAATGGAACACCTCCACCTGCAAGTTCCTCTACAAGCCATAAATGACTTGAATTAGAAATATGTCGCCATTTTATTGCTATAGCTGGATCAAAATACTAAAATTCCCTCTTTAACAATGCAGTGTGTGTACTTACACCGTATGACCTGCAGTGTTGATGAAGGCACTTCATTGCCTCCCCCTCAAGGTTCCTTTTTAAGGTATTTAGAGATGGGCAACAGAAGCTGTACTTGCTAGTGACATTGATATTCTATGAACAGGTTTGTTTTTGTTTAAAAATCTGTTTAAATTAAATATAAGGCAAGTTTTGTCTTTCAAACAGTATTGAATTAAAGGAAAATTACTGGGAATTTGGAAGGAGTGCTCCAATCTCCTAATTAGATGAGAGTCCAGCAAAATCCCAGAGACATGTTGTGAATGGCCATTTTCAGATATTTACACCACTTCTCTTGAGACTAACCTTATCTTCTGCCAAAGTAACAGCAGAAAATCAGAACTCTGACTTACTTTTGTCAAATAGGCTATCACTTTTGCATCAGGTTACTCTGTGAAAAAATATACATCTTAGCTTATGGCAAAATTTTTGAGTCTTAACTTCATTGTATTTACCATTTCTGCAGGTGAGAAAGTTCCAGTGCTCTCTTGTCTTAGCCCCACCGGTGAATCCAAGACAGCTCCAACACTTTTCTCATCATCATCTTCGTCCTCATTATCTTCATCTTCAGCACTTTGTGATTCTGTTACTGAATCTGAAACCCCAAATTCTGACTTCACCAAAGAAGAGCAAATCACTTTCAACTCTCCAATGGCATTCAGTGGATCATCATCTACGCCAGCTACTGAGGAGAAACCTGAAAAAGGTGAGGGAGTGTTTTATCGGCTCAAGAATCCAATTGAAGATTTTTACCTCGTGAATAAATGTATCCAGGTGGCTACATTCTTTTTCCCTTCTTGTGTGGAGCCACTTTTGCATTTTAAGCTGGAAGCTAAGTGGATAGGCAAGTACCTCTTATTCATAGGCCTGACAACCTTGTGTTGTACAACTGAATATTAAAATGTGAGATTGCACCAATGCATGACAAGCCAGAACGGTATGGAAATAGCTATGTTTAGAGACTGTCTTTGTCTTTCACTAGGTTTATAAAGAAAATACAGCAGACTCCCAAGTATGCACACAAGATGTCCAGATATCCTGAGTTCAATGCTAAATTGAGTAAATGATGGCTAGTGAATGCAGTGTATTGTACAGCATAGAACTGTAACTTCTAGTTACTGCAGATGTCAAAATAAGCAGACTTTTCTAGGTATCAGAAACCCACTAATTCCATACAATGTATTAAATGTTTTCATTCTGCTAAGGTATTAAAAGTTAGAATTTTGATTCAGTGTAGAAATGACTTCAACTTCAATAATAAAAAAAAAAAGGAGGGCTTGGGCTTTATCCCATACTTAAGTGTTCACATTCCTGGACAGTATTTTCCATAAACAGACCGAATCTCCCTTGACCCCAAATCTTCAATCATATACATGCTGTGCGTGGCATAATTACCCACGTCTAATAGTTTTTTTTCCTAATCATACATCCTTTTTTTTGCTGTTTGCTGTGGTGAATCATTCAACTTTCTGACTAAAGCCTCAAGGTCAAAAGTACTTGACTATTCATTTACAGCTTAAATTTTAAGCAGTTTTGAATTTACTGCTAAATATTAGCAGTCAAAAGATACACCAAACTGCCCAATTCCTCAATGCTTTAAGTTATCATTAGTCCACAAGGGCTCAATGAATCCTTTTTTTAAAAGTGTATCGCTTGCATAGTGAAATAAGTAGCAAACGTTTTGACTAAACAATAAGGTTTATATCAGAGTCCACCTTTGAAAAGAGACAAAATAAAGAAATGTGGGAGGAATTCAGCAGGTCCAGCAACATCTGTGGAGTGAGAAACAGAGTTAACGTTTTAAGTCTGATACCACACGTCTTCAGAACTGAAGTGAGAGAAACACAGATGCTGCTGAGTTTCTCACGCATTTTTTATTTTAGATTTCCAGCATCTGCAGTATTTTAATTTTATAAGAAATGAGAAGCAGTTTGCCCACAAGTTTGGATTTCATCGACAAATTAAGCTTAATAGCTTATACTGCAAAGAATGCAACAAAACCTTTTCGTGGTACAACTATTTTTTTCAGTAAATATATTGACAGGTAACCTTGAAAAATTAGATGTCAACCAAGCTGAACTAAAAATGTTAATTGTTAGTGAACCTCTTTGCAATTTGTAGTGTATGATTGTAGGTAAATGTAGCCATAATAGTGGCTGCACTTAAAAGCAATTCATTGTACACGAAGTGTATTGGGATAATTCTAACAGGTACAATAAACTATTAAAGAGATAGTAGGAACTGCAGATGCTGGAGAATCTGAGATAACAAAGTGTAGAGCTGGATGAACACAGCAGGCCAAGCAGCATCATAGGAGCAGGAAGGCTGACGTTTCGGGCCTAGACCCTTCTTCAGATTTCTAAGGCAAAGTATCAAAATATCGCACCTAAATCAAATATGATTGATGTGTGGGGGATTAGTCCACTAACAACATCAACCCACAGATAACACCTAGCTTCTGCTCACTGTTCAGACAATGCAGAATGCTGTTGGTAAAATGTGCATTGGAGTTGGTCCCATCACTGCAAAATCTGTACCAAGCGGATCAATCCTCGGAAGTGCTTCAAAAGATGGGAAATGCAGAATTAGATTATCCTCATCCTAAAACTATTGCAGCTTTTACAATCCACCCTATGAAAAAGGACACAGACATTGGGAGTAGAAAACAGTTTGTGGAGAGGAAAAGTGACCATTTAAGCAAGACCATTACGTTTACCCGTAGCAGGGGAATTTTCAATGATGTTAAAAGTTACATGTGGATGAGAAAGAGTACTTGTCACTATTTCGAAAGGAGTCCAGAGGATTTCTCGCTTGC
>NC_063332.1:134193977-134248537 GCF_021869965.1 Rhincodon typus | reverse complement strand
AGGGTCTAGGCCCGAAACATCAGCCTTCTTGCTCCTCTGATGCTGCTTGGCCTGCTGTGTTCATCCAGCTCTACACCTTGTTATCTTAGATTAAGGCAGTCTGTTTGTAGCCTTAATCCCAGAATGAGTTCTGATTTCACATTTGCACCTCACTAAAATCACCTATATTCAACTTAATAAAATTGTCCTTGTCTCAGGTCACTTGTTGAAGACCTCATTCATGCCTTCATTCCTACTTGACTTGACTTCCATTGAACTGCTGCCTGGCCTTCCACATTCTGTACGCTTGAGGTCATTCAGAATGCTGTTATTTTTGACTTAACTTTCAATAAGTCCTATTCCCTTATCAACCCTTATTTTAAAATTTTCATTCTTGTTTTCAAATCCCTCTATGGCCTTGTTCCTCCCTATCCTTATTGTAATCTCCTCCAGATGCAGAATTTTCTGAAATAGCTGCAGTGCTCTAATTCTAGCCTCCTAACCCAATTTTTGGGGTTTTTTTTTACTGTTTTTAAGTGCTCCACCATTGGAGTCCGTGCCATCAGTTGCTTAAGTTCCCAAGTGCTAGCATACCTGCTCTATGCCTTCCTGTTGCTCCACCTCACTTGCCTCTATAAGACTACATAAAACATTTCTCTTCACACAAACTTTTGTTCTTTTTACCTAATATCATCATATGTGGCCTAATGACAGATTTGATGATGCTTCTGTGAAGTTCATTCCTCACTCTGAGTCATTTTCTAATTGTTTATTAATTTGTCAAGCCGCAGTTTAGATGTGATATATTAGTTAATGAGACACAAAGATTTATGACCTGTAACTGATCTCTCTGGCTCATCTCCCTCTCCTCCTGACCCATCTTCCAGAAAAAGGTAGTTGTCTAGTAAGGACTGTCCTCTTATTCTAAACAGTCCATGATATACCCTGTTTCTCGAGGTGGGTAGTTTACATTGTGTCCGTCACTCATTTGAATCCTTCTAGCCAATAATCATGGGAAAATTTTGCCCATTGTCCATTCATCAAAAGGTAATTTTCATTCTTTTTGGGAACAAGACTTCTATTTTCCTAAACTCTGCATTGATAATAGGCTACATATAGCGCTATATAGTTATTTGACATCAGCTTATCGATCATAGTAGCCTCAATGGCATTTGTTGTCACTTTTGACCTTATTTTTTAGAAATTCTTTATGTTTGGGCAATGAAGATGGTCCTGTAACAGCAGAGAGCTGGATTTCATGCTATGCTAGAAATACTTGGAAAAATTCAGTTTTAAAGGGACCTCAATGTCACTCATTAAGTTATACGTGTTACATAAATATAAGTTGCTGAACTGTTCTGATCTCCATTATAAAATTGACATAGAAGGTTTATACCAAAGCAGAGATGATATATACTTGTCAGGAAAGGTGAGTAGGCTGAAGCTGGTACAGAAATTAGAAGGCAGTGGCATGACTTGTATTGAATATACAGCACTTTCTATTCCTTTTCTCCCTGATAAAACAATTAGCTTCCACTTAACTTCGTTTATACAGTAGTATTCCTCTCAACTACTCCTGGTTGCAAGTTCCACATTCTTATCCCTTGCTTGATCAAGAAAATTTTTTCCTGAATTCCCTATTTGAATTCTTGACGATTCTCTGGCAGTAGTAGTGTTAGGTTTTGATCTTCCTCACAAGTGGAAGCACTCTAACTACCCATATCAAAACATCTCAAACAAAAGAGGACACAAGTCAGATACCAGAAATGTTGGAGATTGCAAGATTTAGTGAGAGAGAAGAATTGGGGGAAATCAATATTAGTAGAGAAATGGTGCTGGGAAAATTGATGGGATTGAAAGTGGATAAATTCCCAGGGCCTGATAGTCTATATCCCAGAGTACTCAAGGAAGTGGCTCTAGAAATAATGGATGCATTGGTAGTCATCTGCCAGGATTCTGTAGAGTCTGGAACAGTCCCTGCAGATTGGAGGGTAGCTAATGTCACTCCAATATTCAAAAAGGGAGGTCGAGAGAAAACAGGAAGTTATAGACCAGTAAGCCTAACGTCAGTAGTGGGGAACATTGTCTAATCCATTATCAAGGACTTTATAGTGGAGCATTTAGAAAGTAGTGGCAGGATTTGACAGGGTATGGATTAATGAAGGGGAAATCATGCTTGACAAATTTGTTGGAATTCTCTGAAAATGTAACTAGTAGAGTTGACAAGGGGGTGTCAGTTGATGTGGTATATTTGGACTTTCGGAGAGTGTTTGACAAAGTCCTGCGTGAGAGATTATTGTGTGAGATTAAAGCGCATGGGATTGGGGTAGGTGTATTGAGATGGATAGTAAACTAGTTTGCAGAAAGGAAACAAAGAGTAGGAATTAATGGGTCCTTTTCAAATTGGCAGGCAGTAACAAGTGGGGTACGCCACCGGAATCGGTGCTGGGACCCCAGCTAATCACAATATATATTTATGATTTGGATGAGGGAACAAACTGTAACATCTCTGTTGAACTGTGACTAGGATGCAGAGATCCTTCAGCATGATCTCGGCAGGTTGGTTAAGTGGGCAAATCAATGGCAGATGCAGTATAATTTGGGTAAATGTGAGATTATTCACATTGGAAGCAAAAGCAAGAAGGCAGATTACTACCTGAATGGCTGTAAATTGGGAAAGGGGAGTGTGCAGCCGGACCTGGGTGTTCTTGTGCACCAGTCACTGAAGGTAAGCATGCAGATGCAGCAGGCGATAAAGAAGGCAAATGGTATGTTGGCTTTCATTGCGAGAGGTTTTGCGGACAAGAGCAGTGATGTGTTTTTGAAGTTATACAGGGCCTTGGTGAGGCCACACGTAGAATATTGTGTGCAATTTTGGTCTCCTTTCCTGAGGAAGGGTGCTCTTGCTCTCGGGAGGGTAGCAAAGGTTTACCAGGCTGATTCCAGGGATGGTAGGACTGGCATATGAGGAGAGATTGACTAGGTTAGGATTGTTTTCGCTGGAGTTCAGGCAAATGAGGCGGGGGGACGGAATCTCATAGAGACTTATAAAGTGTAGATTCAAGGAGGATGTTCCCGATGGTGGGTATGTCCAGAATCCGGGGTCACAGTCTGCAGGACAGAGAGGAGATAATTCTTCATCCAAACAGTGGTGAGCCTGTGGAATTCATTACCACAGGAAGTAGCTTTGATGCCAAAACATTGACTGTATTCAAGAGGCAGCTGGATATAGTACTTGGGGTGAATGGGGTCAAAGGCTATGGGGATAAAGCAGGATTAGGCTGCTGAGTTGGACGATCAGCCATGTTTGTGATGAATGGCAGAACAGGCTTAAAGGGCCTCCTCCTGCTCCTATCTTCTATGTTTCTATTACATCCTAAACTATATTACTAAGGTCCAGTAAATCCAGTTATTTAAAGTCTTTGAAAAAAATTCCAAGCTAACATTTAAGCTCACATGGTCATGCTAAAATAAAAGCCAACAACGTAGTAATGAAGCTATGCAAATTTCGCAGTTGGCCTTCTTCCTGTAAAGTTAACCCTACACATTAAAAGTTATGGAAACGGCTGAATCTTTGGCTTGGCTTGGTTTACATACCAAAATAAGAAGTATGGCTATTCAAGTTGGTGTCTCCAGGAGCTGGCTTGCACCTAATATAATTAAAGGAACAGACAAATTTCTGTTTGCAAATTTAGTCTTTGTAAGAAAGTCACCATGCTTCATTTGAAGGGACCTTTTTTTAATCCATCTGCCATTGACTGACTGACTGACTGACTGACTGACAAAAGAAGCAGCAATAACATAAAGTTATTGTCATAAAACTTCAAACTGTCTATTTCTAAAATGGCTATAGGCTAACATTTATATAGCAATGCAACCTCTATGAATGCAAATCTATGGTGCCAAGGAGGAGTGGGATGAGACAACGGGACTGTGCTCAGTCTCTCTGTCCTCCTATGGAGATGTTAATCATCTCTCTTGGGGATGGGGTAAAAAACAAAAGTATGTGAATCACTGCTGTCCCATTTTATTGCACATCAGCAACACAAACCAGACAGGTGCCTGATACTATGTAGTTGAAATGTTGAAACCTGCCTTAAGAAGTTATTAGCTGTTTTCAATAATGTTGTTTGTAGCTAAATATTATTGGTCATCAGGAATACCATACAACTCTTTACCAAAAGCCGACATGCAATCTTTTACGTAAACTCCAGAGGACAAACTGGACCTTAGTTTAATGTCTCATCCAAAATGCACTGTCTCACTATTGCATTGAACTGTTTGACTAGATTTTGTGCTCAAACGCTGACTGTTGTGGAGGTAAAATGGGCCACAGGCTGGACAGCCAAAGACATCCCTGTGTTGTCTCTTCTGAGAAGAATCACTGCATCTTGTGATGCTCACTTAGTGACAGACCAACAGCCGGCTGCCATCTTTCATGATCAGAAACAATGGGCAAATTAGGGGTAGGCACCTCTTCCATATTCAGTGTAAGAATATTTATTTTTAATATTTTGCAGGATGCAGGAGTGGCTGCTTAAGCCAGTATTTACTGCCCATCCCTAGTTGCCCTAGACAAAGTGGTAGTGAGCTGCTTTCATGAACTGCAGCAGTCCATGTGTTGTAGGTAGGCCCACAAAGCCATTGGAGAGTAAGTTCATGATTTTGACCCAATGCCACCGAAGGAATGGTGATATATTTACGATACTTCAAAAGAGCTAAATTCCAGAGGTGAGCTAAGAATGACAGCCCTCTTATTTTAGGGCCATGCTTAGTCAAGTGTGGTATCAAGGAGTCTGAGCAAAACTGGGGTCAATGGGAATCAGAAAAACTCAGCTGATTAGAGGCATGCTAGCAGCAAGGAAGACCGTTGTGGTTGGTTGAGATCAGCCATCTTCAGCTGCTTCATGAATTACCATCCCTCCATCATAAGGTCAGAAGTAAGCATGTTTGCCGATGATTTGACTATGTCCAGCACCATTTGTGACTCCTCAGGTACTGAAACTATCCATTATCCACATGCAATAAGACCTGGACAGTATCCAGACTTGAGCTGAAAAATGGCAAACATTCATTCATGCCAGGCAAATGGCACCTCCAACAGAAGAAATCTAGCCACCATCCCCCTTCAGTCTTTGGTGTTACTATCACTGAATCCTCCACTATCAACATGCTGGAGTGTTGCCATTGACCAGACATTCAGTTGGACTCATCATATAAATATAATGACTACAAGAGCAGGTCTGAGGCTAGAGATATTGCAGCAAGTAAGTCACCTTCTTACTCACCAAAGCCTGCCCACCATCTACAGGGTACGAGTCAGGAGTGTGATGGAATACTTCCCACTTGCCTGGATGACTGCCGTTCCCATAACACTCAAGAAACTTGACACCATCCAGGACAAAACAGCCTGCTTGATTGAAACCACATCCACAAACATTCAGTCACTCCACCAACAAAACATAGTAGTAGCAATGTATACCATCTGCAAATGTAGTGTAGCAATTCACCAAGGCTCCTGAGAAATCACCTGCCACATCCATGACCACTACCATCTAGAAGGACCAGGGCAGCAGATACTTGGGAACACCGCTAACTGCAAGTTCCCCTCTAAGCCATGTACCATCCTGATTTAGAAATATATCACTGTCCTTCAATGTCATTAGGTCAAAATCCTGGAACTCACTCCCTAATCAGGTCGACCCACAGCACATGGACTGCAGCAGTTTAAAAAGGCAGCTCACCACTAGCTTCTTAAGGGCAGCCAACAACGCCCACATCCCAAAAGTGAATAAAAACAATGTCAGGATAGCAAGTGTCTACAAGGGAACTTGCAGGTGCTGGTGTTTCCTTATATCTGCTGCCCTTGACCTTATAGATACTAGAGATCATGGGTTTGGAAGATGCAGTCTAGGAAGACTTGCTGAAGTTCTCCAGTGCACTATGTACATGGTATGCATTGCTGCTACTGAACATTCGTGATGGAGAGGAGTAGTGACTGCCAGATTCCTAGTATCTGTACTGCTCTTCCATATATATATATATAATACCTAGGATGTTGATAGTGGTGGATTCGGTGATGGTAAATCCATGGAATATCAAGTGACGATGGTTAGATTCTCTCTTATTGGAGATGGTCATTGTCTAGCATTTATGAGGTGTGAATGTTACTTGCCCCTTTTCAGCCCAACGACCCCAATTTCAGCTTCAGCATAAATACCAATATTCCTAGTTGATAATAGTTCTGGTGAAAAGTCACCAGACACAAAACATTAACTCTGCTTTCTTCCCGCAGCTAGACCTTCTGTGTTTCTCCAGCATTTTCTGTTTTTGCTTCTGATCTCCAGGATCCAGTTCTTTGTTTTATTTTATGGCTGTGACAATGTCTGGGTACCCTTGTGAATTGATGCAAGGGAATCAAGTAAAGAGCTAATTAATCCTCTTTTATGTCTTAAGAAACTGTTTTTCTCTCCAAGCCTGAATGCAAGAAACGTTGAGTGGGTGTTATCTCTCTCTCTCTCCATCTAACCTGCAAACTTGAACCTTGCCTGTTGGTTTATCATCCACTATCTGCACCCAGCATTTTGAGTTAACCCGGCAGCTGCTGCTATCAGAAGACACACTGTCAACATTTCCAAATCAACTTGATGCCCAATCCATAAAGCCCAATCCGAAACATCCAAGTGCTCAATCTACAAAACCTGCATGCCACTGACTGTTATTGGGCTTTAAAAACTCTTTCATCTATCCTCCCACTTTGCAACTTGTGAGTGTGTGTAAATCCATGAATGTAAGTGTTAGTGAATTGGACCTTTTTACTATCTTTATGAAGCTACACACACACATAATAGTGTGGAAAGGAAAATAAAATATGTAGTGTAGAGATAGAGTCATAGAGGGTTACAGCATGGAAACAGGACCTCCAGCCCAACTTGTTGATGCTGCCCAGTTTTCACAATTAACCTAGTCCCGTTTGCCTACATTTGGTCCAAAGCCTTCCATGTCTCTCCATACTTATCCCATCTACGTACCCGAGAAAATGTTTCTTAAATGATGAAATTGTACTTACCTGCACAATTACCTCTGGCAGATTGTTCCAGATACTCCCCACCCTCTGTGTGAAAAAAAAATGCCCCTCTGGACCCTTTTGTTTCTCTCTCCTCTCACCTTAAATGTCTGCCCTCTAGTTTTATACTCCCCTACCATGGGGAAAAGCTATATCTTTAAGGTCTTTCTTTTTACTTCTTGAGAAACAGCTTTTCCCAGCGTGGCTTCAGGTTTGCAGTCAAAAATCCATCTCTCCATCTGCAATTTCTTGAAATACAAGATTGTTTGCATATTTCTGAATGCGTGTCTGAGTTCATTCTCTTAAAGCTTGGCAATTGCAGATATTGTTTTCCTCTCCACCAATGAAGATTCTCATCAATGTGTAAAAAATAGATTAGGGTATTTTCATGCCTTCCCTGGGGCAGGGGTATTGACTATCTTCTTGCCCTTTGCATAAAATATTAATTTCAGGTCTGTTGTCTGTTCTCTAGTCCACATGAAACTTCACCACTTGGTGGTCGCTGTACCTGTGGCCAGCATTTTTGGTTCCTTTTACAAAAACAAATCAGTCCATGTAAGTCTCAGGTATTGAGTTGGAAAACTCAAACTGAAGCAGTTGCAAGAGAAAAGGGTTTAAGTGCACAGGTCGCTGAAGGTTCATATCCAATGCAGCAAACTGTGATTATAACCGAAATTACCATTCAGTACAAATTAAAGATGAGCATTTTGTTATTAACCATGTTGGTTAGACTACATCTGGACTTCTGTGACCAGTTTGGTTCGTTCCTTGGAAAACGTCAAGAAGAGAGCTATGAGAACAAACACCAATTTAATGATAACAAGGCGTACTGCTGGATGAACAAAGCAGGCCAAGCAGCATCAAAGGAGCAGGAAAGCTGACATTTCGGGTTGAGACCCTTCTTCAGAAAACCAATTTAATGAGCCCAGTTACTCATGATCTCGGTCCATTTAATGTAAAGCAGCATTGACTTGGTGACCTGACAGATCTACAAAGAATTAAAGGACTGGATTATGTGTCCATACATTTTGACAAATTGGGAAGGAGTAGAATACAGTTAAACTATAGAATAAGTGAACTATTTGTTGATTCATCTCAAAATGTTAACACTCTCTCTTTCTACACAAATGCTGCCAAATCTGCTGAGTTTCTCCAGCTTTTCCTATTTTTATTTCTGCTAGGTGGCTTGTCTTCCCCCAGTGAATGGAGTGCCCAGGAATGCATTGCTGGCTTGAATAGACATTGTTGTTTTCCTGCATGCCTTTTAAACTGAGCTGTACCAGTTCTTGGCTGGACAGAATTTGCATCTTAAAAGGTAAGTTGATTGATGGTTACTGTATTGTGATGGTATTGTGTCCAGTTTTGGTCACTGCACTTTCAGAAAGTTATTAAAGCATTGAAGAGGACATAGAAAATATTTACAAAAATGACTCATTGGATGAGACTTTGGCCACAAGGATAGATTGCAAAGCTGAGTTGTTGTGCTAAGACAGGAGCAGGTCAAGAAAGGATTTGATAGAGGTGTTCAAAATCATGAGAGGTCTGGATGGAATACCTAGGGACAAACTATCCTTATTGGTCAAAGGATAACATAAAGTCAACTTGTTTGAGCAGCAAGTGATTGAGATCTGGAATGCAGCAACTTAGTGTCGCATACAAAGCATTAAACATTTGAGAAGCCAGCATTAAAGATCTATGCACCTGAATCCCCAGATCCCTGTGCCTTTATATACTCTTTAGAATTTATGTAATTTATTTTTCTTATCTATTCTTTCAAAATGTATAATTTTCTCTGCATTAAATTCTGTCTGCCATGTGTCACTCCTCCATTCTGTTAGCCTATAATCCCCTTGCAGCCGATTTGTATCATCCTTTGTCTTTGATACCCCTCCAAGTTTCATATCATTAGCAAATTTTGAAATTTTTCTCTGTAGTTCAATATCCAAGTCATTTATATATATCAAAAAATCTAATCCTTAGAGAACACCATTGTCTAACACCATCCAGCCTGAAATACAACCACTTACTACAACTTGCTGTTGTGTGTCCTTAAACCAAATTTTCATCAAAGCTACCACTAACCCTCTGATTCCGTAATCCTCAATTTTGTTAATCCAGTCTTTCAGATGGCCCTTTGCATGGATGCTAAGAAATCATTTAACAGACAACATCCATTGCATTCTTTTCAACAACATTTTCTATAATTTCATCAAAAAATTAAATTAGTCAAGCACTTTTACAAATCTGTACTAGTTCTCCTTTACTAACTTAAAGTTATGATGTTTTCCAAGATTATTGTTTATAAGGCCCGATCTACTACAGATGTTAATGTGACTGGTCTCTAATTTCCAGACAATTTCTCACATATTTCTTGAATAAATGTGTTATGTTTGCTATTCTCTAATCAGCTGACACCTCTCCCCTAGTGATGAGAAATTAAAAGAATGTGGCAAGTCTTTTCACCATCTGCACTCCCACTTTCTTTAGCAAACTAGAATGCAAGCTGTCAGGATTGGGTGATTTATCTATTCCAAACATAATGTACCTCTATCAATTTCCATTCCATCCATTATATTTATCATCTCTAACTTTATTAGCATCCTCTGCATTAGAAAATACCAACATAAAATACCCATTGAGTATACCAGCCTTGACTTGCATCTCTAAACCTACATCTGTAGTGCTTCTACCTCCAGGCCAGAAGGCCTGGGTTCAAAACACATCTGGACAGGGTGATTATAAATATCTACATCTTCCTTGTTGTCCCTTTTGGGCACAATCTGCCCCTTATTATTTACGTGCCTGCAAAAGATTTTTTGGGTTCCCTTTTTATTTAAAAATATTAGTAGAAGTGTTTACCATGTCATGTCAGATTTGCTACTACAATATATCAGAAGGCATTTCAGAAAAGAAGGACAGTTACATTTAATGAGGGAATTTAGAAACTGTACCAGTCTGCAGGCAACAGTAGCAATTGTCCTCTAATTCACCTTAGGTTTTAGACTGTACATTTAAAACTTGAAAGGACCATGTAGTCAAGCACAATTCTACTTTATTCCAAGCCTGGTATAACAATCCTATTACTGGAAAACACATTGTAAGTAACATGATGGTGAACCTGCTACCATCTGCATTGGGAGTCATGAAGAAAGGCAAATATTAAGGTAATTTTACATAATTGAAATATAAGGAATAAAATGAAATAACTGGAATGTAGTTTGGCAGAAGGGAAGGAAGTAAAAGAAAACCTAAATTACTACTTCAAAATAATAGAAATAGAACAAGAAGACTGATATAGTATTTTGGGTCTAACACCACTGCCCGTAATATTATGGTCTGAACTTTCCTATATTTTTGAGCCCATGTAACATATTTCATGAAGATCAGGTTCTTTTTGAGACAGATGCCTTGAATTTTATTAACAAAACTGACCATTGACCCTGTCATAAGATCTCAGATGAGTACATTGCCTGGGTTATTTGCTTACTAACTACATAGAGAAAACATACAGTAACTGTAATAACAATAGTAATAGTCATGACTACTGAAGGTGAGGTGAGTACATTTCATACTGGAACATCACTGGGGTTTTTAAAATTTTTTTGGGGTGGCATGGTGGCACAGTGGTTAGCACTGCTGCCTCACAGCCCAGGGACCCAGCTTCAATTCCACCCTTGGGCGACTGTCTGTGTGGAGTATGCACATTTTCCCCGTGTCTGCGTGGGTTTCCTCCGGGTACTCTGGTTTCCTCCCACAGTCCAAAGATGTGCAGGCTAGGTGCATTGGCCATGCTAAATTGTCTGTAGTGTTCAGGGATGTGTAGATTAGGTGGATTATAGGACGATGGATTTGGGTGGGTGCCCTGAAGGTAGGTGTGGACTTGTTGGGCCGAATGGCCTGTTTCCACACTGTAGGGATTCTATGATCTATCACATCTTGTGATGTCATCTAACTGTCCAAAAGGTACACTGTCTGTGTGGAATCTATGCAACAACATAACATGGACGCTGGTCAAAACTCAGAAACAGACTGATATCAGAAGGTTCTTCGCACTGAAAGTATTCAACGCTTGGAATGCATTTTAGGTAGAGCATTGGAGATGAAAACACTGGAAACGTTTGAGAGAAAATGAGATGAAACAAAGTGTGGCATGTAGAATTCATCCATAAGCACCTTGTGATCCTATTAACTTCATTGACAACAGCTTTCAGCTGATTATAAGTGTTCATAAGTGAGCAATTATCACACACAAATGATTTTAAGACTGCATCATGATGTCCTCTCTAATAGAAACTATAAATCTTGTCTCATTATTACATACTTATGATACCACTCTGAGAAATTACAACATCCTCTTGTGACTGGGATTTCTAGTCATGAGACAAAAATATGTTTTTATTCGACAGAATAATTAACGAATGACAACTACTATTTTAATCCCTTTGTAATTTGCATTAGGCCTCGACCCAGAGGGAATTCCATTAACAAGCCTTCTTAAAAAGCAGTGGTGAAGAATTAGGATTAATAATAATAGTCCTTTGTTTTTGCTTTCAGTTGATTTTTATTTAAGCAGTGTACAATGATGTTTTCACAGGGTACTGTATTAGAAGGCTTATTGAAACAATAGGAGCTAAACTGATAGTTAATGCTGAAAATACATAAGATAAATAATTAATTCTATTAAAGTCTATGACCTCTCCGTCACTCAGCAGTTAGATAGAGGTGTTCTAAAGTTCAGTGACCTGGAATGGAGATGAGTTTGTTGATTATAATTCTTCAAACAACTGGTTCCTTAAAACTAGTTCTGATGGCAAGATAACAAAGTGTGGAGCTGGAGGAACACAGCAGACCAGGCAGCATCAGAGGAACAGGAAAGCTGACGTTTTGTGTCGGGACCCTTCTTCAGAAAAATCAGAAACAATTTTCCTGTTCCTCTGATGCTGCCTGGCCTGCTGTGTTCCTCCAGCTCCACACTTTGTTATCTCTGACTCCAGCATCTGCAGTTCTTGCTATCTCTCTGATGGCAAGATGTCCTGTTTAAAATCCATGGAAATAAAATAAATAAATGAGCTTTCAGAATAACTGTTAATGCTGGTAATTTCTTTGCCATAAACTGGTCCTAACTATTTCCATTCTTATTCCTTCAAGTGAGAGCTGGACATGTTTATAGCTTTATCAGAGATCACCTCATACCACAGGTGGGTACTGTATGGAATTGTCAGTGCCAGGGTGATCTAGTAAACTGGTTGTAATCATCTAAAATAATTGGAGAGGGGTCCTTTTCACATATACGGTTTCTCACCTTGCAGGAGATCTCATCATTTCAAAAAGGTAGGCTGTGTATATTATTGTAATAGAGTTTGTTCAGCACAGAAACAAACCTTTCAGTCCAACTCAGTCACGCCAATCCAATATCTTAAGTTAATCTAGTTCCATTTGCCAGAACTTGGCCCATATCCCTATAAACCCTTCCTATCCATGTATCCACACAGATGCCTTTTAAATGTTGTAATTATAGCAGTCTCCACCACTTCCTAGATCATAGATCATAGATCATAGAATCCCTACAGTGTGGAAACAGGCCCTTCGGCCCAACAAGTCCACACCGACCCTCACAGCATCCCACCCAGAACCCATCCCCCATACCACTCATCCCTGAACACTATGGGCAATTTAGCATGGCCAATCCACCTAGCCTGCACATCTTTGGACTGTGGGAGGAACCCGGAACACCCGAAGGAAACCCGCACAGACAAGGGGAGAATGTGCAAACTCCACACAGAAAGTCATCCGAGGGTGGAATCGATCTCCGGTTCCTGGTGCTGTGAGGCAGCAGTGCTAACCACTGAACCACTATACTGCCCCTCTGGTGGCTTATTCCATATATGCACCACCCTCAGAGGAAAAAGCAGTCTCTCGGGTCGCTTTTAAATCTTTCCCCTCTCACCTTCAACCTATGCCCTTTAGTTTTAGACTTCCCTACCCTGGGAAAAATACTTTGGCAATTCATCCTATCCATGCCCCTCATGATTTTATAAACTTTTATGATGTCACCCGCTCAACCTCTGACGCTCCAGGGAAAATAACCCAGCCTATTCTGCCTCTTACTATAGCTCAAACCCTCTAAACCTAGCAACATCATTGTAAAGCTTCGCTGCACCCTTTCAAGTTTAATAATATCTTTCCTATAGCAGGGAGACCAGAATTGGATGCAGTGTTCCAAAAGTGGTCTAACCAAGGTCCTGTACTATCGCAACATGACATCCCAACTCCTGTACTCAAATGCACTGACCAATAAAGGCAAGTGTACCAAACACCCCCTTCACTGCCTTGTCTACCTCTGACTAACCCAAGGTCTCTTTGTTCAGCAACACTCCCTAGGACCCTAGTATTAAGTGTATAAGGCCTGCCCTAAGTTATCAAAATGCAACACCTCACGTTTAACTAAATTAAGTTCCATCTGCCACTCCTCAAGGTCCAGTTGTACTCTGAAATAACCTTCTTCACCATCCACTACTCCACCAATTTTGGTGTCATCTGCAAAGTTACTAAAGATTCCTCCTCAATTCAAATCCAAATCATTTATATAAATGACAAAAAGCAATGAATCTAGCATCAAATCTTGTGGCATACCGCTGGTCAAAACCGTCCACCATCACCCTCTGTCTCTTACCTTCACGCCAATTTTGTATCCAGATGGCTGGATCTCCCTGGATACCATGTGATCTAACCTTGCTAACCAGTCTACCTTGTGGAAACTTGTTGAACGCCTTCATCAGTCTTCTTTGTCGCTTTGTCAAAAAGCTCTATCAAGCTAGTGAGAGACAATTTCCCATGCACAAAGCTACATTGACTATCCCTAATCAATCCTTGCCTTTCCAAATACATGTAAATTCTGACCCTCATAATCCTCTCCAACAACTTACCACCGCTGATATCAAGCTCACCAGTCTATAGTTCCCTGGCCTTTCCTTACCACCTTTCTTAAATAATGGCACCACATTAGCCATCCTCCCTACTTCCAGCACCTCACCCGTATTTATCGATGATACAAATATCTCAGCAAGGGACCTAGCAATCATTTCCCTAGCTTCCCACAAAGTTCTTGGATACACCTGATCTGGTCCCAGGGTTTTTCCACCTTTATGCATTTTAAGATGTCCAGCACCACCAATTCTGTGTTGGACATTTTTCAAGATTTCGTTATTTATTTCCCCAAGTTCTCTAACTTTCATCTACCTCTCCACAGTAAACACTGATGAGTGGCACGGTGGTTCAGTGGTTAGCACTGCTGCCTCACAGTGCCAGGGTCCTGGGTTTGATTCCACCCTTGGGTTACTGACTGTGTGGAGTTTGCACATTCTCCCCGTGTCTGCATGGGTTTCCTCCGGGTGCTCTGGTTTCCTCCCACAGTCCAACGATGTGCACGCTAGGTGGACTGGCCATGCTAAATTGCCCATGGTGTTCAGGGATGAGTGGATTAGGTGGGTTCTCGGGGGATTGGTCTGGGTGGGATGCTATGAGGGTCAGTGTGGTCTTGTTGGGCCGAAGGGCCTGTTTCCACACTGTAGGAATTCTATGAAAATACTCAAGTAGTATCTCACTCATCTCCTGTGGTTCCACACACAGACAGCCTTGTTGATCTTTAAGGGACTCTATTCTCTCCCTAGTTACTCTTTTGCCTTTAATCTATTTGTAGGATCTCCTTGGATTCTCCTTAATCCTCTATGCCAAAGCAATCTCATGTCCCTTTTTTGCCTCCTGATTTCCCTTTGAACATACTCTTACTGCCCTTGTACTCTTCAAGGGATTCACTTGATCCCAGCTGTTGATACCTGCCATAAGCCTCATTTTTCTTGACCAGAGCCTCAAGTTCTCAAGTCATCCAGCACTCCCTAACATCTACCATTGTTGCCCTTCTCAATCTCGTTATCTCATTTTTGAAGGTCTCCCCCTTTCCAACCATTCTGTTATCTGCGAATAGCCTCTCCCAATCAGCTTTTGAAAGTTCTTTTCTAAAACCATCATTATTGGCCTTACTCCAATTTAGAATTTTAACTTTTACATCAGGTCTATCCTTTGTCATAACTATTTTAGAACTAATAGAATTATAATCAGTGGGCCCAAAGTACTCCCCCACTGACATCTCAGTCACTTGCCCTGCCTTATTTCCCAAGAAAAGGTCAAGTTTTGCTCGGTATATCCACATACTGAATAAGAAAATTCCCTTGAACACACTTAACAAATTAATCACCATCTAAGCCCTCAACACTATGGCAGTCCCAGTCTATGTATGGAAAGTTAATTCCATTATATTACAACCCATAAGTTTGCACAATTGAATTGGCTTTTATTATTATATTTGCTATATCTTTATATATCATATATCTTTTATTATTATAATTGTTATTAGGTTTATTTCCAAACAGGCAGCACACTTGTCGAAAATGGCCAAATAGCCACTTGTTTATTGATTATGAACTTGTGACATAATGATGTAACTTCTGTCATGATGGCTTCAATCACATCAGAAAAAAAAGTGTTGCTTCATCTTCATTTCTGATTCTACCTAACGTTTTCCCCTAACACACTTACAATTAAATTTTAATATTCATCTTTTTAATCATAGTGGTCTAATGTATCCTGTTTTACATTTAAAAATACTTTTAACTGATTGAACATACCCTAATGTTGTTATAGGCTATGGCAGCATGAACTACCTGAATTACTAAAACATTCCGGGTTAATTGCCATATTTGTAATCATAGGAACGTTGCAACAGAGTAGGCCATTTAGCCCATCTAGCCTGTTCTGCTATTCAATGAAATCTTAGCTGAATTGCAACCTCATTCCACATATTCACTTTGCCCCATATCCCCTTAATAGCTATGGTGATCAATTATCTACCAACCTGTCATTTTTTTTAGACTTTGCCCTTTGTTTACCTTATTCTTAATTATAGATTTGAATAATATTCCAGCGCAGTCATGTGAAACAGTGTGCAGTATCCTTGTCTCTGAGCCAGAACCTCTGTGTTCAAGTCTCATTCCAGGACTAGATGATCAAGGAAAATGAATTCATCATGTGGTCAAATAGATTAAATATAAACTCGTAGTCCAAACATGTGCAAGTTAGGTGCATTGGCCATGCTAAATTACCTATAGCGTTCATGGATGTGTAGGTTAGGTACATTAGCCATGAGAAATGCAGGGGTAGAGCAGGGGGATGGGTCTGGGTGGGATGCTGTCCGGAAGGTCGGTGTGACTTGTTGGGCTGAAAGGCCTGTTCCCATACTGTGGGGATTCTATTTTTAAAAATCATAAAATGTGGGAGAGATTCCTGGTCAGCTGTGTGATATAAAGAAGCCAGTGCCTTGCCCATAATTATCCATTGCTCAGGGTTGTAACAAACACATAAATGTCTTACTGCAGTTATACAGGTCCTTGGTGAAAGGAGACCTGGTGTATTATGTGCAGTTTGGTCTCCCTACCTAATAGGGGATACTCTTGCCAAAGAGGGAGTGCAATGAAGGTTCATTAGGCTGATACCACAGATGGCAGGTCTGTCATATGAGGGGAGATTGATTTGACTGGTCCCGTATTCACTAGAGTTGAAAGAATCAAAGGGGATCTGGAGGAAATGTATAAAATTCTAATAGGATTAGAATTAGATTAGGGTTAAATGCAGGGAAGATGTTTTTCTGGAGTGGGGAGTCTAGAACCAGGGATCACAGTCTCAAATATGGAGTAGACCATTTAGGACTGACATATGGTAACATTTCTTCACTCAGAGGGTGATCAACCTGTGGAATTTACTACCACAGAAGACTGTGGATGTTGGGTCACTAAGTGTAATCAAGAAAGAGATTAATAATTTTTTTAGATACTAAAGATATAAAGGGATGTAGAGAGAAAGTGGGAATGTGGCATTGAGATAGAGGATCAGCCATGATTATATTGATTGGTGGAGCAGGCTCAAAGGGCCAAATGGACAACTCCTGCTACTAATTTCTGCTTTTTTTTATGTAAAAGTGAATGTTGCCACAGGAAGTCAGAGTCCTTGGGGCGGTTCACTAACCCAGTCGGCTGGACAGCCAGTGTGGGTCAGATTGGTACCCACAGCATGGTGTTCAATTCCCATTTCAATTGGAATGCATTTGACAGCTGCCTCCTTGGTCATCTATTGTGGAGATTGTGATATTGTAGGTCAGACCTGTCTATAGGCAGAAAACTGAAGAATAAATGTCCTGCAAACAGATTTGAAACTAACTGATCTATAAACTCACAGCCTGATAATAATATCAAACTAATTCATTGGCTGCTATCCACGACCACCATTTAAATAGATTAATAAAATGTAACTAAAATAATACATGAGATTTCCAAATCTAATGATTATTGGTAATAATTTTTCCCAAAAACATCTTGAACCTAACCTTATCTCCTTACAGCATCATGGATTATGTTAAAGTGCAAGGTTCATGTTTGACTTTGTCTATACTGTTTGTGCCATGGCTGTGTCACCCATTCTGGATGAATCTGATAATCATAGCAATGTGGTTTAGGGGTCATCTCCCACATATAGGCACTTCTGGTTTGCTGAAAACGAGGACCTTGTATTTGCACATATCCCAAATCTTTAGTAAATTATCTCAGTAGATGTTCCATTGCTGTGCATTCTGCAAATGAAGAAAAAGGTTTTAGGTAAGATAGAAGGAAATCGGGTTTCATCCATTACAGTTTGCTCTAAGATTCGTTAAGTAAAGCGCATTCTTTCAACTAAAATCTAAAGAGGTATTACTTTGAAAATATTAACCTTTGAACCTACTGGTAAAATTATTGCACCATGTTGAATAAGTTGGTCCTAGTATATATAGCAAACTCATGATATGATATGTGTTCTTATTCAAGCCACCACAACAATATTATAGAAGGATCACATCTCCAATATTACTTATTTAGATTCAAAAAGTGGAACTACAACTCATTTTGACAGAATTTATTTTCTTTATTTGTTCATGGGATGTGGGTGCCGCTGGCTAGACCAGCATTTATTAGTCATTCCTAATTGTGCAGAGGGCTCTTAAAAGTCAATCACATTGCTGCAGGTCTGGAGTCATATGTAGGTCAAACTGGGTAAAGATTTCCTTCCCTAAAAGACATTAGTGGACCAGCTGGGTTTTTTTTTAACAACAATTGACAATGTTTACATGCTATTAGGCTATGCTCTATTTTTGTAATTCCAGATTTTTATTGAATTCTAATTCCACTGGCTGCCAAGGTGGGTTTCTAACCCATGCACAAAGAACATTAGGCTGCATATCTGGATTATTAGTCTCATGACATGAGACTATTAGTGACATGAAGACTACTCCACTCCTTACTATGCCATTATCTTCCCTATTAAGAAATATAAAATATTTTGCATGGTCATGCAAATAGGGTGATAGCCTATCCACACATTTTCTAATCTGCCTAATTTTCTATTAGCATGTAAAAGAATATGAAATGGAATGAACAAATGCTCATATTTATATAGTATTACAGATCGTATTTATATAATGTTTTAGAATGCCCTGATTATAGCAAAGTGGCCCAAAAGAACAATCAGACCAAATTTGACACCAAGACACACACACACACATTTCTGAATAGATGACCAAAAATTGGTCATGGAAGTAAATCTTAAAAAGCATCTCAAAGGAGGAAAGGAAAGGTAGAAAGGTGGAGAAGTTTAAACAGACAATTGCACAACTTTGGAACACAGCAGCTGAAGTCATGGCTACCAACAATGGAGCAATAACATCAGAGATCTCCAAGAAGCCAAAATTAGAGGAGTGCAGAAATCTGAGAGTTGGAGATCTAGAGAAAGTTAGAGATAAGGAAGGGGAAGGCTGTGGAGGAATTTTGGAACATGGATGAGAATTTATAATTAAGGAGTTGTCAGACTTGGAGCCAATGGGTGAATGGGATTGATATGAGTTAGGATATGGCAGCAGGATTTTTAATAAATTTATGATTCTGGAGGGTGTGAGGTAGAAGGTTGGTCTGATGAGCATAAATATAGCCCCGTCTAAAGGAAATAAAGGCACAGATGAGGCTGGCAGCAACAGATAAACTGAGAAGAGGCAGAAATGGATGTTATAACACATAGCAGAATTGAATCCTGCCACTGATCCTTATGATAACCCACCAGTTAACCAATCCTCTATCCATTTCCTTACCTTGCATTATGGCCTTTTATATGACGCCTCATCAAACTGCGTTTTGGAAATCCATATATGCTACAGCTACACTTTCCCCTTTATTTACCTTGTTAGTTACATCCTCAAAAATCTCAAATACATTTGTCAATCACAATTTCCCTTTTATAAGACCATGTTGGCTCTGCCTCATTATATTCTCGAAGTGTCTTGTTAACATTTACATAAAAGATTCCTGTATTTTCCAACTCTTGCTAGGATAACTGATTTGTAGGCTCTCTGGTTTTCCTTGCCCTCTTTTCTTGAATAGCAGTGTTTCATTGGTTATTTTCCAAAGCACTGAAGCTGTTCTAGGATCTAGAGAATTTTGGAAGACCAAATCAATGCACCAACTATCTCTGCAGACAGCTCTTTCAGAATCCTAGGGTGTAGACCATTAGGTCTGGGTGATTTTTTTTTTTACTTTTATTTCTGTTAGTTTAATTTAGTTGCCTTCAGCTAGTGTGTCAGTCATGGCTCAGTTGGCAGCATTTTTGTCTCTGAGTTAGAAAGTGCCACTCTATTACTTTAACATGTTGAAGAACTGAAGGTCTACAGCACAGAAAGGGTCCTTTGAGTCTGCACCAGTCAAAAACAATCACCTAACTATTCTAATCCCATTTTCCAGTACTTAGCCCATTGCATTGTATACCTTGGCATTGCAAGTCTACATGTAAAAACTACTTAAATATTACGAATGTTTCTGCCTCTACCACCCTTATAGCAGTGAGCTCCAGATTCCTACCACCTCTGAGTAAAAAAAAAATTCTTCTTACCCTCTCTAAAGCTCCTGCCCATTACCTTAAATCTATGCCTCTGGTCATTAATCCTTCCTCAAGAGTAAAGTTTCTTCCTATCTTCCTATGTCCTTCATAATCTTATACATCTCAATCATGACCCCCTCAGTGTCCTCTGCTCCAAGGAAAATAACCACAATCTATCCAATCTCTCTTCATAACTGAAACTCTCCAGAACAGGCAATATCCTAGTAAATCTCTTTTGCATCTTCTCCAATGCTATCACATCCCTTCTATAATGTAGATTCCAGAACTGCACACAATACTCTAGCTGTACCCTAACTAATTTTTTTTTTTACAGTTCCTACTCTTAAAATCTATGCCTTGTCTATAAATGTAGGTATCCCACATGCCTTCTTACCAACTTTTATGTCCACTGTTGGAATGTTGACTTTGGATGACACATTAACCTGAGGCCTGTCTGCTCTTTCAGGTGCGTAAGATCCTACAAGATTATTCCAAAGTAGAAGAATGTTTTCCTTGCATCATGGGTAATATTTATTCCTCAATCACCATCCTAAAATCTGATTATATGATCATTATCAAACTGCTGTTTGTAGGAGGCTGCTATGTGCAAATTGTTTACCATATATCGTACATTATGTCAGTGGTTATACTTTAAAATGCTTTTTTCTGGTTGTAAAGGGCATTGATAGATCCAGTCATCACAAAAGGTGCTACCTAAATGCAAGTCTTTTAACTTCTCTTGTACTTCTTTTCTCTACGGATATTAATTATGAGCTCCTTAAGCTCATTAACGCTTTAATTCACATTACTTTTGGTATGCATGTGCCTCCTACTACGAAAACAGAGCTAAACAAAAAGTTTAGTATTTGTCATGTCCTTATTGCCCATGATATTTCTCCCATTCTGACCTCCAAGAACCTAATTTGTTACCTTTTTTTTGCGTATTTATATAAGTTCTTCCAAGAATTTTAAAACTTTTTCTTTGTTATTTTACTATCAGATTCTATTTTTCCTTTTTTAATTCAATGTTTTGGTCAACTTGTAAATCTTTTCCAATTATCACACTTACTATTCTCCACAACATCAGGCTTTTCTTTTAATTCAATATTATCCCCAACTACTTTAACTGGCCATGAATGGACATCAAGGAGCTTTTATCTGTCAATGAAATGCATTTTCATTGATAATTTTGAATCATTTCATAAAAATGCTCACTATTTCTTACCTACCAAATAGAGTTTAGTCTGTTTTCCCAATCAATCTTAGCAAACTTGTCCCTATTTCCTATGAAGTAGGCTTTATTTAAGTTTAAAACTCTTGTTTCAAATTTAAGCATATCACTGTTAAACTTAATTACTTAATGCCCTCTCCTGACGTGAGTTTAGAGGGCATAAAATCAGGCAAGAAGGTGGCGGGTAGAATCTGTGGCAGGAAAACCCCCTGGATAGCCTTCCCACCCACTGCCAATTGAGGTCTTTAAGTGAGTAGGACATTATCCCCATCACTACTGGTATTAACCCAGCAGCAGCAGTTGTGTGGACAGCATGGAGAGCAAACCCTGCTTCTTGTCTCCTGGGAATTCTTCACTTAGTGCCTGATCAAGTGTTATGGCATTGGAAGGGATGACCAGCTTGGAGCAATCCTCCTAACCTAGCTGCAAACTGTCCTCCCTCACAATACCACCCTGTGAAAACCCTCTTGCCAGTACTTTCTTCTGGTCTGGCCCTCAGGCAGACATTGCTCTGGCAGCAGACCCCACTTCCTAGGTGGCACTATTTGCAAAAAAGCTGCTGGTCTCTCATTGACTGGTAGTTGTCAATGGGTAGAACATCTGCTCCTGGAGTTCTGATTCCATGGAAGGCCCATTAATAGCCTGTTCGTTGCATGACTGGCTTGTAATTTGATATGAGACATGAGACATGAGACATGATGCTGCCTGAACTGCTGTGTTCCTCCAGCTCCACATTGTATCCACTCCGACTCTAGCATCTGCAGTTCTTGCTATCTCCGTGTATTTGACATGCTTTGTCCAAGACCCATATCGCTTTCATAAAATTGTCCCCAAATGTGTAATTCTATCATACTATAATGACTCTATCCAAACAATATTTTACTGTGATATTACTGATGATCCTATTTCATTACACATAGCAATATCTAAAATTACGTTATTTCTGCTTAGCTCCACAATGTATTGTTTTAAGCATCTGTCACAAATGAAGTCATTCTCCAAAATACCTTTGCCAATGTTATCAATGCAGACTGTGTACACTAAATATTCCTGCAAGCTCCTATTATTTCTTGAAAGATACTCTGTCCATTTATGCTCTTCACACTTGTTATTCCTAATATTTTACTTCTTGATCTTCTGAGTCTACTTTTGTACTACTGTCCTATCAGTACTATTACTCCTCCTTCTCCATTTTCCCTGTCTTTTCAAAGTGTTAAGTACCCTGGAGTAGTCATTTTCCAACCTTTGTCATCCTCAGAGCCAAATATGTGTATTTAACTATTAGGTCAAACTTATTTATTTCTATTTGTATAAGTAGTTTTTCTGCCCTGTCATGAATGCTTTGACCGTTTTTTAAAAACATTTTTCCCTGCATGAACTTTACTCACTAATGCACAATTGATATAAAACCCACCATCCCTTTTTGTTACATTCTGTTTAATTTTACCCAAATTGTTACCCTGTCTTGGTCTTTCTCCCTAATTTCTAAATTTCCCCTTACCAATCCTCCTCATCATTCAAAATGCTATCCAGAGTCCAAGTTATTTAATTTTCCAAGACACCAAGACAGCTTGGTTTAAATGAAAACCATCCCAATGGAACAGTTCATTCAGTCTCCAGTACACTACTGCTACCAGAGTCCCATAAACTGGAATCCTTTTTTTTGAGAAGATTTGTAGCTTGGATTGCGGATGAGGTTGTAGACTTGCTCACCAACCTGGTGTGTTTGATTACAAATGTTCCGTCACCCTGCGAGGTAACATTGCCTAAAATAGTTTTATTGTGGGTATGGGATCCGGAGTTATTAAAAGGAATGGATTCACAAAAAGCACAATCGCCATTACATCCTCAACAGACCACAACAAGATGACACAACACAGCCAGACACACTAGTCACCCTACCGTACATCAGAGACATATCAGAGATGACCACAAGACTACTCAGACACCCAGGTATCAGGGTAGCCCTCAAATCAACAACCACCCTTGCGACAACTACTGAGAAACGTAAAGGATCCCATATCCACAAACAATAAAACTAACGTAATATAGTTAGGCAGGGCTGTGAGAAACATTACATAGGCCAAACTGGAAGAAAACTGACTATAAGGATACACAAACACCAACTACACCAGCCACCAAGAGACACGACCAATTCTCACTGGTCTCAATACACGCAGACAAAGAAGGACATAAATTCAACTGGGACAACCCATCCATAATAGCACAAGCCGAACGGAGGCATGCCAGGGAATTCCTGGAGGCCTGGCATTCCAACCGGAACTCCATCAACAAACACATTGAACTGGATCCGATATACAAATCAATGAAAAACAAAACAGGAAGTGATGCCAACCACCCCAGCAAACTGGGGCATATTAATAACAAGCGGGATAGAACACCAACGCTTCACTGGAAGCACACTGATGATGTTACCTAGCAGGGTGACGAAACATCTGCAATCAAACACACCAGTTCAGCAAACAACCTCACTGGAACCTCTTTCTCACAACCATATTTCAGCCACACATTCAATTTTAAATCTGATTTTCTTGGACCTACACCACTTCCTCTCAGCCTCATTCTTGGTTCCACTGACAATATTGGTTCCTACATTGATCACAACAGCTACTTTCTCCAGATGCTCTTAATTCCAATACTGGGCAAACAAGAAAACCTTACAAATGCATAGTGGGAATGCCAATGAGAGAACTATCTATTACACTGATTATATGGTCTCCTATGACCATCATATTCCTTTATTCTCCATTAATATGGATGGCACACATAACCATGGTGCTCCTGCCCATCCTACCTTTTTCTCATTTTTACATGCAGCAAGTATTTACATCTGTTAGCCAAAATCAGGAGCTGAGACTCCTCCACTAGTACATCCAGCGTCCACAGACCTATCTGACTGCCATTCACATTCCTGTCCATAAGCACTGACCAACTCAAGTAAACAGCCTAAGGGTACTATTAGAGAGACTGATAAAGACTGGTAAGTCTCAGCCTCACTGATGCCCAAAAATGTCCGCAACTTGGATTTAAGCCCAGCAGCTGTGAGCTGATGTTTTTTGAGTCAAAAATGTTAATGTAGTTGTAGTTTCTCAGTCTCTTGCTAGTCAAAAAAGAGTCACAGTGTCAGAAGAACACATAAGGAGACCATTTGGCCCATGCTGGCTTTCTGTGGAGCAATGTAGGAAGTCTCATGCCTTTATTCTTTCTTTTCCTTTTAGCCCTGCAAGTTTATTTACCTGAAGCAGCTATCTAATTTCCTTGCAAAATCATTAACTCTGATCACACTCATAGGCAAATTCCAGGTCATTAAAACTTAACTGCGTAAAAAAGTTCTTCACATCCTTCCTGTACGTCTTGCCTAAATCTGTTTCTTCTAATACTAGTAACATCAGTTCATGGAAACATTTATTCTTTGTCTACTTTAACTAAACCTGACCTTTCCTCAAACTCTTTTGCTTCAAGGAGAACCATAGCTTCTCCAATTTAAACCTCCCCCCCACCATTTAAACAAAATGTCAGTTCACCCTATCTCGCAATGTTAAAAAATTCTAAGATGTAGATCCAGATCTAAATCTTCACTAAAAACTAATCAGTTCTTCATTGGCCCTTATCCTTTCAATCTACTGGGTTTTGTTGAAATTTGCCCGTTAGTTTTTGAAATTTTTGTTAACAAATGAACAGATGAAGACTGATTAAACTCTGTCCACCTTCAGTGGCTGAGTGAAAAAGCAGTGGTCATTGCATTGACCCTTGGACAACTAAATCCATAGCTCTCTGAAAGTGTCAACACAAGTGGATAAGGTGGTAGAGAAGATGTATAGCATGCTTGCCTTCAGTCGGGGCATTGAGTATAAAAGTTGACAAGTCATATTGCAGCTACATAAGACTTTAATTGGGGCATGTTTGGAGTTTTGTCTGTAGTTCTGGTCACCACACTATAGGAAGGATGTGGAAGCTTTGCAGAAGGTGCAAAAGAGGTTTATCAGGATGTTGCCTGGGTTGAACCGTATTAGTTATGAGGAGAGGTTGGACGAGCTTGGATTGTTTTCGTTAGAGTGTCAGATACTAAGGAGCAACCTGATAGAATTATGTAAAATTATGAGAGGCATGGATAGAGTGGATAGTCAAGATTCTTCTTCCCAGGGTACTAATGTAAAATACTGGGGAGCATAGGTTTTAAGTTGGGAGGGGAAAAGTTTAAAGGAGATTTGCAAGGAATGTTTTTTACAGAGTGTGGTGGGTGCCTGGAATTCACTACCAAGGAGGTGGTGGAAGCAGATCCATTAGCAAAGTTTAGACAGACACTTGAACAGGCGGGGAATGGAAGGATACGTTCATGTGCAGGCAGATGGGATTAGTTTAGAATGGTATCGTGGTTGCACAGACATGTAGGCTGAAGGACCTGTTCCTGTGCTGTATAGTTGTATGTTCTATGTATCTATGAACACTTTTGTTTACCATCCTTCAGTTGGAAAAACAACCAATTGCCATGATTTGCTGTTTTCTGTCCTTAAGTATATATTTAAACCATGCTAACATTAAGCTCTTATTCCACGAACCTCAATTTTGAAAACCAATATTTGTGTGGTGCTTTCAAATATTTTCTTAACATCCATATAGACTGGATTCACAGGACTAATTAGATCAGTCAAGAACAATCTGCCTTTTACAAGTTTGTGCTAGGTCTTTGTCTTTAACTCAAAATCTGATTATTGTTTCTAAAACTTATCCTACCACTGTTGTTAAATTGATCAACCTCTATTTAGTAAAAATTTCTACCATTTCTTGACTAAGGATGTTACATTTGCCACTTTGCAATAGAACATAGAACATAGAACATTACAGCACAGTACAGGCCCTTCGGCCCTCGATGTTGCGCCGACCTGTGAAACCAATCTGAAGCCCATCTAACCTAAACTATTCCATTATCATCCATATGTTTATCCAATGACCATTTAAATGCCCTTAAAGTGGGCGAGTCTACTACTTTTGCAGGCAGGGCATTCCACGCCCTTACTATTCTCTGAGTAAAGAACCTACCTCTGACATTTGTCCTATATCTATCACCCCTCAATTTAAAGCTATGTCCCCTCGTGCTAGCCATCACCATCCGAGGAAAAAGGCTCCCACTGTCCACCCTATCTAATCCTCTGATCATCTTGTATGTCTCTATCAAGTCACCTCTTAACCTCCTTCTTTCTAACGAAAACAGCCTCAAGTCCCTCAGCCTTTCCTCATAAGACCTTCCCTCCATACCAGGCAACATCCTGGTAAATCTCCTCTGCACCCTTTCCAATGCTTCCACATCCTTCCTATAATGCGGTGACCAGAACTGTACGCAATACTCCAAGTGCGGCCGCACCAGAGTTTTGTACAGCTGCAACATGACCTCATGGCTCCGAAACTCAATCCCTCTACCAATAAAACCTAACATACGCCGCCTTAACAACGCTATCAACCTGGCTGGCAACTTTCAGTGATCTATGCACATGGACACCGAGATCTCTCTGCTCATCCACACTACCAAGAATCTTAGCATTAGCCCAGTACTCTGTATTCCTGTTACTCCTTCCAAAGTGAATCACCTCACACTTTTCCGCACTAAACTCCATTTGCCACCTCTCAGCCCAGCTCTGCAGCTTATCTATGTCCCTCTGTAACCTGCAACATCCTTCCGCACTATCCACAACTCCACCGACTTTGGTGTCATCCGCAAATTTACTAACTCATCCTTCTACGCCCTCATCCAGGTCATTTATAAAAATGACAAACAGCAGTGGCCCCAAAACAGATCCTTGAGGTACACCACTAGTAACTAGTAATATTCTGTCGCTCTGCATTTAGGGAAGATTGGAAAATTATGGCTAGCATTTCTGCTGTCTCAATCTGTCCTTTCCTTTGCAACTGGAGATGCAAACCATTTCTTCCAGATAATGAGTTCACTTCGGTACACCCCATTCATCAATTTTAACCCTCTCTATTACCTCTACCATCTCCTCTTCCTCCCATTTTGTCAAAATCCCCCTTAGTAAACACCAATACAAAGTATTCACTAAGTATTCTTCTACTGCACTGCACCTCTAGATATATGTCACCCTCTTTGTTCCTAAGCAGCCTTACTCCATCTCTTGCTCCCTAGTTAATACCCATATGCTGTTAGAAGGTTTTTGAGTTTCCTTTTATGTTAACTGAGGTACTATTCTCATATTCTGTCTTTGACATCTTATTAGCCTCTTCACTTTTTTTCTTTATTCATTCATGGGAATAGGGCGTGGCTGACCAGGCAGCATTTATTGCCCATCCCTAATCGCCCAGAGGGCAAGTTAGAGTCAACCACATTGCTGCAGGTCTGGAGTCACATGTAGGCCAGACCAGTTAAGGATGGCAGTTTCCTTCCCTAAAGGACATCAGTGAACCAGATGGGTTTTTCCCAACAATTGGCAATGGATTTGTGATCATCACTAAATTCTTAATTCCAGATATCTTACTAAATTCAAATTCCACCATCTGCCATGGCGGGATTCGAGCCAGTGTCCCCAGAATGCTATCTGGGTCTCTGGATCAACTGTCCAGTGATAATACCACTAGGCCATTGCCTCCCCTGACTGCCCCTTAATTTATTGTATTTAGCCTAAATTAAATGAAATGCAGTATACACCCACTGTTCTATTATATTCTCTTATCTTTTTCTTCATTCAATTAACCATAGTTTTGGTTCCCTTTTGCTAGAACGTACCTATCTCATACTTAAAATGTCATTTTAAGTAACTCATTTTTCCATTACAGTTTTTCCTTCAAACAATAGTTTACCATTTTACGCTGACCAAAGAACCATCATCCTGTCGAAGCTTCCATATGTTGCATAAATTAGGGGCAGCACAGTGGTTAGCTCCGTTGCCTCACAGCACCAGGGACCTGTGTTCGATTCCAGCTTCGGGCGACTGTCTGTGTGGAGTTTGCACGTTCTCCCCGTGTCTGCGTGGGTTTCCTCTGGGAGCTCTGGTTTCCTCCCACAGTCCAAAGATGTGCAGGCTAGGTGGATTGGCCATGCTAAATTGACCGTAGTGTTCAGGGATGCATAGATTAGGTGGGTTATAGGGGGATGGGTCGAGGTGGGATGCTCTGAGGGTCGGTGTGGACTAGTTGGGTCGAATGGCCTGTTTCCACACTGTCGGGATTCTGTGATGATCTATGAAATTCTTGCTCTCTTTGAAATTTGGCATTCCTGTGTCCGTCCTGATGAGTGCAAGATGAAAAGTTTTAACAGGCTTTTCCTTTTTAAGCAATGCTTATGTTCACCTGGTTCATCAACATCTTTCTCTCCAACATAGATAATGTCCACTGATAATTGCTCACTTTTCAGTTCCATTCTCAATTCCTCAAACAATAAAAGTCCATGCCTGAATTTAGCAAGACCTGGACAAAGTCAGATAATGAACTTTCTCCATCATCACATTCCAGGGATTTCCAGTGACCAGAAACTTAACTGGACCAGCCACATTAATACTAAGAGATTGACTAAATTGTTTTCACTGGAGTTCAGACAAATGAGGGGGTATCTCAAAGATACTTATAAAATTCTAATAGGACTAGACAGGGTAAATGCAGGGAGGATGTTCCCAATGGTGGGTGTGTCCAGAACCAGGAGGTCACAGTCTGAGGATTCAGGGTAGACCATTTAGAACAGAGATAAGGAGACATTTCTTCACCCAAAGAGTGATGAGCCTGTGGAATTCATTGATGCCAAAATATTGAATGTATTCGAGAAGCAGCTAGATATGGCACTTGGGGTGAATGGGATCAAAGGTTACGGGGAGAAAGCAGAATTAGGTTATTGAGTTGGATGATCAGCCACAATCATGATGAATGGTGGAGCAGGCTTGAAGGGCCAAATGGCTGCCTCCTGCTCCTAAGTTCTGTGTTTCTATAAGCAGGTAAGAAACTGGGAATTCTGCAATGACTAAATCACCTTCTAACAACCCAAACCTTGTCCATCATCTACAAGGCACAGATGAGGAGTATGATGGAATATTTTTCTAGTCTGGATAAGTGCTGCTGAAGAAACTTTGAACCATCTAGGACAAAGTATCCCAATTGACTGGTATCCTACAGCAATCCAAGCATTAATTCCCTCCACCAGCAGCACACAGTGACTATAGTGTGTACTATCTACAGGACAAACAGCAAAAGCTCACCAAGGCTCTTTCAACTGTATCTTTAAAAGGCACACCCTTTATCACCTGGAGGGACAAGGATTAATTGCTGTCTGGAAACACCATCACCTGTAAGTTCCCCTCCAAACCATTGCCCTGATTTGGAAACATATTGCTGTTCCTTCATTGTAGCTGTGTCAAAATTCTAGGACTCCTGACCTAACAGCATTGTGCACGTAAGATCTGTGGACATTTGAGTAAGTTGCTTGCAACTTTGACAAATAGGGACCATCAATGAATGCTGACAATGACAGCAAAGTCTGACCCCATGAATAAATTTTAAAAATTAGTAGTCTTGATGATGGAACAGATTTCGGGTCAGAACTTAATCACAAGGTCACTTAAGATGGTTAACGTTGAGAACATTCAGGTTTAGCCTCAAACAGGGGCTAGGAAAGAGATGGAGTTGCTGCTGGGAATGGAGTTTGTATCTCTGGCAAAGTCTATTTCCTCACAGTCCTCAGAATAGGATTTTAGACAGAGTAGCTTTGAAACAGTGCAATGGTCAACAGAGGTGGTGACAAATTAGAGTGGGTGTCATCAGCATACATATGGCATCTGATACATTTCCGGATGATGCTATCAAGCGGCAGCATGCAGAGGAAGTGGAAAAGGAATCCATTGGAGTTGATTCTTCAAAACAGTTGATAAGAATGGAACAAAGCAACAGCCAACTCCCTCAGTTCATTGACAGAAGAGAGGTACTAGAGGAGGATGGTTTGAGGAAAGCTAGTTTACATGGTCAAACTGAATTTTATTTCTGACTTAGGCAAATGTTTTTTTTTGCTGTGACCGGTTTGAAAACCTGAATAAAAGCATTGAAAGAGGTGGCCAGGGAAGATTAGGCACAGATTTGGAAGGTGATAGCATGTTCAAGGACTTTGGAGAGAAAAGGAAAGTTGGAGAATGGGATGGTCATGTTCAAGGACAGAGGTATGAAGGATATGTTTCTTTGAAGTATAAAAGTATAATAGACGGTTCGAAGTGGATGGGGTCAGCACCTGAGGAGAGAGAACCATAACAATACTAACCAACATGGAAAGTTAGATAGTTAACAGGTTGGTTGAAGTATTAGGGGGCAGGATGGACAAGATGAATCCAGGGAGAGCATGAAGAAAGTTAAGAGAAAAAAATGGAGACATATACAACTTCAGGGATGGCACAGTGGCTCAGTGGTTAACACTGCTGCCTCACAGCACTAGGGAGCCGGGTTTGATTCCATCCTCGGGCGACTGTCTTTGTGGACTTTGCACATGGCCCCCATGTCTGCGTGAGTTTCTTCTGGGTGTTCCGGTTTCCTCCTTTAATCCAAAGATGTGTAGGTTAGGCAGATTGGCCATGCTAAATTTCTCAGTGTCCAGGGATATGCAGGCTAGGTGGGTTAGCCATGGGAAATGTGGGGTTACAGGGATAGGGCAGGGGTGTGGGTCTGAGTGGGATGATCTTTGGTGGATCGGTGTGGACTCAATGGGCCAAATGGCCTGCTTCCACACTGTAGGGGTTCAACAATTCAGAACTAGAATAAAGATAAATCTTCTAAGACATTTAAATCAGTCAGGGGAAAGAACGGGAGTAGCAGAATGGATGGCTTTAATCTTTATGAAAAGAAATCCCTGAGGTACTTGCTTTTGTTGTTGGAGTTTTGGGTGGAGTGAACAAAGATTTAAGGTGATGGTTTGTAGTGAAGAAGAGACTGGGGTTCTGTTTGCACTCTAGGATTATCCTGGAATATCCTGTCAGCTATTTCCCTATTGCACGTTTGGCAGTAGTGCAAAAGATACATGACACAAATAGGTTGAAGCCCATTGCTCCTACAGCAACATAGATCTAACTTTTCATGGGTGAATTGCATCCATGTTCCCTGGCTCTGCTGTTGACAATAAATGATTCTGAGTGGAAATGAATATGGGGAGACAATTGACAAGATACGGATTTATCCACAATTGTTTTTCTTTTACTCAGCTATAGTCTAAGAATGTGGAATGAACTAGACAATTACGGTCCCCAAAAGTATAAGTCATTCTGGTTATTATAAATATTGAAATAGTTAAAATTTCAAACTTTATTAGTTCTTTGGTCAGAAATTACTCCAATTCAAATGTTTTATACATGCAGGATAGAAGAATGAGATTGGAGTAAAACGTAGACAGCAATCTTTATGCTATTCTTGCTGCTCTGGATCCATCTGCAAAGTGAACATAACAGTGTCCATTGCATTGGGAATTTTAAGATTCCTGGTTATGGCTCATAAATATACCATAAACCAAATGAAATTAATGGATTGAAAGCCAGATTGATACTATGAAGCAGGAAGATATAGAAATAAGTGGAAAAGACTGTTGGGAATATCTGGTGAGAGAATCTACAAGAGTGGTTCTAGGTTTTCTTTTGCCCACATTATTCACAAAAAAATGTAAATACTTATTGTAATAATAACAATAATGACAATACTTGTTGGTGGCATATTGTGTGGCTGGGAAACAAGTATGAGAAAAGTTTGGCAGTATTGAATTGTGTGTGCTAATGAAACACATTAGTTTCAACAATGGAAGATAAAATCAAACATAATAAATGCAGTTGGTAGAATGGAAATGAAATGTGTACAGAATGAATAGGTGTCCATTAGCAAAAGGGTGTAAAGAATCCTGGGTGATCATTGACCATTCATTGAAATGGTTCTTTTTAAGTGTTCTTCTAAGTGCTACTGAGTGGTTTATGTCATGACCACAAATGACTAACCATCTAAAGTACTGCTAGTGATGAAATATTTGAATATTCTTTGGCTAATTGTGTTCATTCCTAAATGTTGTCAGAAACACATGAATTTAGCAGTAGTTTGATAGTGAATTAGTGTTTTAATTCTTTCATGCTCAATTAGTATCTTTCTGAGCACCGAAGTTAACACTAATCCTCACAAAATCAGTTTGAGTTATTGTAGGCACCCACTGCTTTGCATTACTATCAGAGGTGGCTTGACAAATATCACATGGAATTTAGCCTTTAAGAAGGTGGTGGTGAGTTGCTTTCTTGAATCACTGCATTCCATGTGATAATAGCTACATCCACAGTGCCATTAGGGTGAGAATGGTAAATTAGTTCAAAGTCAGGGTAGTATGGTGCTTAACAGCATGAGAATATAGAAGGAGTAATAGTCCATTTGGCTCCCTAAGGCTGCACCTTTATTCAATACAATCCTGACTGACCTTCAGTCTCAATTCCACTTTTCTGCCTGTTCCCAATCTTTTGATTCTGTGAAAGGCCAAAAATCTATGCATCATATCCACAGATAGATTCAATAATTGAGCATCAACAATTCTCTGGGGAATTCCAAAGAATTCATCACCAACTGACTGAAGAAATTACTCAACACCTCAGTCCTAAATAATTGTCCTTTTATCCTTGTGTCCCCTTGTGTTCTCGATTCCATAGTCAGACATCTCAGTGTCTAACCTATTTTGAGGATGTTGTATATTTCAATAGAGAAAAAAAAGAGAAGTTTTTCATGTCAATTATTTTACATATGTTACCTTTTGTTACTGACCCAATTGTAAGAGGGAATGGCTTCCTGGTAGAACTCTCATATTTTCTAATTGTCAACATGGACCACAATGACTAGATCCTCCTCGCCATCATCAATATCCTTTCAAGCCAGTTACAGATGTCCATCTAAGCCAAACAGAGTGATGCCAAGGGATTCCTGGAAGCCTGATATTCCAATCCAAGCTCCATCAACAAACACAGTGAATTAGACTCTATGTACAAACCACTGAGAAACAAAACCAGAAGTAATACCAACCAACCCAGCAAATCATGGCATATAAATAATAAACGGGACAGAACACCGATGCTTCACTGGATGTGCACTGAGGATGTTACCTAGCAGGTTGATGAAACATTTGCAACCAAACCCACTGGCTCAGCAAGCAAGTCTACAACCTCACTCAACCTTGATCTTGCTTAAAACCATAACATATCTGTCTCTCTAATTATTGCTTCGTCTGGAACAATCATATTTTGATCATCTTCTTTCTCGCTTTGACTACTTGCACACTGCAATGTGCTATGGTCAGCATAATGGTTTTCTGCCTGACAGTGCTCATCTTTATCCCTGAAGGTAGAAGGTTCATTGTAAACAGTCTGATAGGATCATTTTCATCAGATTTACTTTGTCTCATCTTTCATTTCATTTACTCTGTGTACAATAGGTCATATCAATCCCATTCTAACATCTACAGTAAGTCCATCAGACTCCGACAGCTACATTGATTCTACTTCCTTTTGTCCCATTTCCTGTAAAGATTCTATTCCAATCTCCCCATTTGTCCAGTTCTACCAGACCGGTTCTGGTGATGACAGCATGCACAACAGTACTTGCAGTCAGTTTTCATTTTTCCTCAACTGAAGTTTCCTTTTCACTATATTTGATAGTGTCCTTGATTTTGTCAATTTCATTTCTCACACTTCTGTCCTCGTTACTTCCTTCAAGAAACATGATTGGATTTCCTTTCACCCCATGAAAATGGAGTCACAGGTAGATAGGATAGTGAAGAAGGCGTTTGGTAAGCTTGCCTTTACTGTTCAGTGCATTGAGTATAGGAGTTGGGAGGTCATGTTGCGGCTGTACATGATATTGATTAGGCCACTATTGGAATACTGCATGCAGTTCTGGTCTCCCTGCTATAGGAAGGATGTTGTGAAACTTGAAAGGGTTCAGAAAAGATTTACAAGGATGCTGCCAGGGTTGCAGGGCTTGAGCTATAGGGAGAGGCTGAATAGGCTGGGAAAATTTTCCCCGGAGTGTCAGAGGCTTGGGGATGACCTCATAGAGGTTTTTAAAATCACGAGGAGCATGGATAGGGTAAATAGACAAGATCTTTTCCCTGGGGTGTGGGAATCAAAATCTAGAGGCATAGGTTTAAGATGTGAGGGGAAAGATTTAGAAGGGATGTATGGGACAACTTTTTCATGCAGAGGGTGGTGTGTGTATGGAATGAGCTGCCAGAGGAAGTGGTGGAGGCAGGTATAATTACAACATTTAAAAGGTATATGGATGGGTATATGAATAGAAAGGGTTTAGAGAGATATGGGCCAACTGCTAGCAAATGGGACTAGATTTATTTAGGATATCTGGTCGGCATGGACGAGTTGGATTGAAAGGTCTGTTTCTGTGCTGTACAGCTCTATGACTCTGTTCCACACTGTCAGCCTTCATTTTAAAACAATTATGCTCCACCACTTCTACTACCTCCAGGAAGTAATGCAACCACCAAAAACGTTCTTTTCCTTTTCCTTTTATAATTTTAAAATGATTGTCGCTCCATAACATATTTTACCACGTTTTTCTCACTCAGGATCAGAATAAAGAGTAGCTTTGTGTTGGGATAAAAGGCAGAAGAAATTAAATGACAGATTATAAGGCAAAGCAAAAGGGTGTGACAGTAGGATAAGTAAAGAAAAGGAAGATGAGTCTCTAAGAAGTAGATGGTGCAGCAAAGTCATTACCAGTGCCTGTGTCCAAAGGAAAATCCCCCTGAGATCTCACCAACTCACTGTTATGTCCCAGACTCTACATTTGCTTAAAGCAGTTATATCTCTAATATTTTCCACTTCCCACTGAAAGGTTGTTAACCTGAAATGTAGCGCTGGATGAACACAGCAGGCCAAGCAGCATCATAGGAGCAGAAAGGCTGACGTTTCGGGCCTAGACCCTTCATCAGATGAAGGGTCCAGGCCCAAAACGTCAGACTTTCTGCTCCTATGATGCTGCTTGGCCTGCTGTGTTCATCCAGCTCTGCACCTTGTTCTCTCGGATTCTCCAGCATCTGCAGTTCCTACTAAACCTGAAATGTAATTCCTTTTGTCTACACTGATGTTGCCTGACCTACTGCGTATTTCCAGTATTTTCTGTTTTTGTCTATGTTTTAATAGTTAGCCTCAGAGTGATCACTTGAACAGATGTCATGAAGATTATTCCCATTTTTATATGCATCTTGTAGCTTTTCTGAGTGAATTACAAGGCTAGTGCTAAACCATTACATGTTTAGGACAACTCTATGATGTATTCTCAACAAAAATAGAGTATGGAGTTGAGAATCTACAAACTGGTTTTGTACACACGCCTTACAATACAGTAGTTTTGCTTAATAACTGTATAATCAAGCTCTCAATTTTTTTATTATTATTGAGTTTATGAAAATGTAAACAAGACCTCAATGTGACCTTTAGACATACACTTAAGAGGCAAAACATAGCAAAAATAAAATAATATGATGATAACTTTTAAATTGATTGTGAATTTACCTTCCCTTCCAGCCTTCTCCAACCAGCGATTAATTGAAGTAGTGTACTGTGATTTGAAGTACCCGCACAGTCCCTAGTAATGAAGAACAGACATGGACTGAGGAGTCTAATAGCAAACAACATTCATTATAACCAAATTTTAACTACAAAGTAAGTAGTATTTGCAATTATATTACATCTTATCATGCTGAAACGTCTCAAAACAATTTACATCACTTCTTAAAGTACAATGGCTGTTGTTACATCGAAAATATGAAGCTGTTCTTCACCAGCCACAATTCCACTCCAAAACAATTCATTCCTGCCTGTTTACACTCTTTTGCTAATGGACACCTGTTCATTCTGATCTGACAGACTAACCTCCTATTACAGAGGCAACGCCACTTGAGTCAGAAAGCAAAATGATGAGTGAAAGCAACCTGACACCAGGTGGCTTAATGCTTTAACTTTGCTTGATACATCCTGTTGGATACATTCCTTAATTATGATAATGGTACTGCAGAGTCTTGTACCACTGCCACAAAGGAACTGTCAGCAATTCCCAAATAAGAAATATCTGTAAGCATGTAACCTTTGTAGGTTTATGAGATCTCATGAATGAATGATGATAGATATAATTGAACATAACTATATAGAGAGGATGGCAAGAGCAGGTATTTTAACTGGACCCCTACAGCCCTAGGCTCCAGTTTCATGTGATAATGATGTCAGTATAATATAGTTTCTTTTGCGCATGCTCAGCTGCTATACTTTGAGTAAAAGTATGATACATTTTATATCTCCTCTGTATTCTTCTTATGGTACCCCATTTCACTAGCAACATTTACGAATGAACACTTAACTCAATAAACCAATTCCCTTAGCTAACCTGCCCCAACCATCAAAGTCTCTTCTGGTCATGGTTTCAATAACCATATTACTGGCCCTTTTTGACATTGGGTGAGCTGGACATACTTTATGTTGTACTCCTTGGAAGGGAAAGAATTTTAGCAAATTAGCGTTCCTGCCTCTGATAATGGAGGAAACATAAAGACATGCATACTAATTTCCCATTTTCATGAGTTTGTGACTGGTATACAACACAGAATAATATGCCTAGATCCATGATAAGAATTGTTTATTCCTTGTAGAACAATACAGCACAAGAAAACCTTCGGCCCAAAAAGACTGCATTGACACATGATGCCTTTCTAAACTAACTTGCTTTTGTCTGCATGCTATCTGTATCCCTCCATTCCCTTCCTATTCATAAGAGATGCTTCTTAAATGTTGCTATTGAGCTGAAACAGGATATGGGCAGGGAAGGTGAGCAGTAATAGGGGTGCAGGCAGAGGGTGAGGAGAGCTGAGTGTGCAGCTGGCAAGGCTTAGCAGTACTCAGGGTGTGGGCATGGGTGATGAGCAGAGCTGGATGTGTGGGCTTGGGGTTGGGTAAAGAGGCCAGGGCTAAGGAGAGATGGGTGAGTAGCGCTGGGTGTATAGACAGGTGTGATGACCAGAGCCTGGGGTACAGGGTTGACAGGGTGGGGACCAAGAATTAAAAACTGATGAAAAGTACATTTGAAAACACTGAAAGAAGGCAGCCATAGAAGATGTCTACATCTTGTGAAATGATAGGGGCTATGCTGTTTTTGCACTTGTGCCACGCCACTAAGGCTCTTTACTTGTCTCAAGACTTCAGCACAAAAAAGACAAGATCACAGTTCTAAACTGACTGTAAGAGCTTGATTTAAATGAGAGGAAGAAACTCAAATAAGAGATGAAGCTGAGTCAGGAAATAGTTAAAGAAACAGGATTCAATTGATGTCATGGAGGTCATCTGCACACATATGGGAAATCATACGCGCATATGTGACTCATGCTTTGGTTACACACTCATCCTATGTACATACTTGTATAGTAACGGTAATGATAATTAGTGCACTAGAGGGCGTTCCAAGACAAAAATTCCTTTTGCATTCCTTATTTCATTTCAGTTACGGGTTGTGTGGACTGTTCTTTACTTCAAATATTGAATATTACACAGTTTCTACCAACCTTGTCAGCAATTTTTCCATTCTTGCTTCTTAGCCTGTGCAGGTTTTGGTCCATTAACACACAATGCAGTCGATTAATTGGTTCTCACTCCTGCTGTCTCTATATGTTGACCTAGTGATTTCAGTCTGTTCAGGATTGAAACAGAATAAAGGGATTGTTAGAGAATCAGAGATAGAAAGTCAGAATGAAAGACTGAATCAAGCTAACCCAGGTTTCTTAAGCACATCACCTCAACTGTCCAATAAAGCCTCTTTCTTTCAAAATCAATACAACAAACATAAAGAAAGAAAAGTGAACAATTTTCAGTGAAACACGCACTTAGATTCATCAACCACTATATGTTGAAGCTGATCATTACTCAGCCAACGTCCTAGTGGAAGGGAAGATTTTCCTGGAGGAAATCTGATTACCCATCCCTCTATGTCAATAGCAGGGCTATTGAACTGTATTAACACCATTGGTCACTATATTGTCTTCTCCAACATTCACTTTTTTATTTTGACTCTTGGATCAAGGTGTATACAGCTTTAAATGGGAATAGTAAGGAATGGGAAATTTGGCAAAACACAAACACAAATTGAGTGTTGTGGTGTGAAAAGTTTCAGAGAGATTTTCTTGGCTTGAAGACAAAATTTCCACCATAGATCAGTAAGAGAGTGCCTCCAGACCACTTGAACTCATTATAGCATTGGATCCTTACGTGAAACTCTTTATCTGAATTCCATTTCTCTACATCATTCTATATTTGTTTTCTTTTGTGTCATTATGCATAAATGGGTTTTATTATGACCTATGTCATATCATGTGTTTGTAAACCGGCGCAGAATTTACAAAATCTCAAAGTAATCTCAATGGGAAAAACTACTCAGCCCAGCTTAACAATCAAGAAAACCTTCAAATGTCCCATCACAATGAATGATTCAAGATGCTTAAAAATCTGCTCCATCCCCAATTTACCCTTTATTGGTTTGAATCTGGGCCTCTGAGATCAACATATTTCTGTTAACCCATGGCATTGAGGGATATGGGGCAAAGGCAAATTTCTGAAGTCAGTTTGCAGATTGGTCTTAGTCTCACTGAATGGTAGAACAAGCTTAAAGGACTAAATGGTCCATTTCAGGAGGCAATGCTATAGTGGTATTGTCACTGAACTATTAATCCAGAAGCCCAGGTAATATTCTGGAGATCTGGCTTCAAAACCCACCGTGGCATCTGTAAAATTTGAATCTCACTAAAATCTGGAATTAAAAATCTAATGATAAACATGAAACAACGTCATGTGTCAAAACAACCTACGTCTGTTTCAATAATGTCAGTTAGGGAACCTGGTCTGGTCAGACCCACAACCATGTGGTTGAAATTGAAATAGCCTAGTGAACCTCTCTGTACTGTTAGAAAAAAAAAGAAATTCAATGGGATAGAACACGTCGCATCAGCAAAGGTACCATAAATGCCAACAGAAAATACGGCCCTGTCAACTCTGCAATGTCCTCCTTGCTAACATCTGGGGGCCAATGTCAAAATTGGGACAGCTGTATCACAGACTTGTCAAGCCAGACTCATACTCATATAATCATACTCAAGAATCATGTCTTAAACACCACATCCAAGACAAGACCATCAATCTCCCTGGATATGACCTGTCCCACTAGCAGAGATGGTGACACAGTGGCATATTGTGAGGGAGAAGTTGCCCTAAGAGTCCTCAGCATTGACTCCGGACCTCGTGAAGTCTCAATGCACCAGATCAAATGTGGGCAATAAAATATCTGCTAATTACCACGCACTGTCCTTCCTCAACTTGTGTATGTATCTACCAGAGAAGGTGCAAAACTTGACCTATTCTTGGGAAATCAGGCAGGGCAGGTGACTGAGGTGTCACTGGGGCAGCACTTTGGGACCAGTGACCATAACTCTGTTAGTTTTAAAAAGTGATAGAAAAGGATAGACCGGCTCTAAAAGTTAAAGTTCTAAATTGGAGGAAGGCCAATTTTGATGGTATTAGGCAAGAGCTTTCAAAAGTTGATTGGGGTGTATGTTTGCTAGTAAAGGGATGGCTGGAAAATGGGGAGCCTTCAAAAATGAGATAACGAGAATCCAGAGACAGTATGTTCCTGTTAGGGTGAAGGGCAAGGCTGGTAGGTGTAGGGAATGCTGGATGACTAAGGAAATTAAGGTTTTGGTCAAGAAAAAGAAGGAATGTCAGGTATACACAACGGAGGTCGAGTGAATCCCAAGAAGAGTATAAAGGCAGTAGGGGTATACTTAAGAGGTAAATCAGGAGGGCAAAAAGGGGTCATGAGATAGCTTTGGCAAATAGGATTAAGTAGAATCCAAAGGGATTCTACAAATACATTAAGGACAAAGGTAACTAGGGAGAGGAATAGGGCCCTTTAAAAATCAGCTAGGCTACCCATGTGTGGAACCACAGAGGACTAGGGGAGATACTAAACGAGTATTTTGCATCAGTGTTTACTGTGGAGAAGGATATGCGAGATATAGAACGTGGGGGAATAAACAGCGACATCTTGAAAAATGTCCATATTATAGAGGAGGAGGTACTGGACAGCTTAAAACGCATAAAGGCAGATAAATCCATGAGACCTGATCAGGTGTATCCTAGAACTCTATGGGAAGCTATGGAACTGATTGCTGGGCCCCTCGCTGAGATATTTGTATCATCGATAACCACAGGTGAGTTGCTGGAAGCCTGGCGATTGGCTGACATAGTGTCACTATTTAAGAAAAGTGGTAAGGAAAAGCCAGGGAACTATAGACATCAGGGAGCCTGACATTGGTGGTGGGCAAGTTGATGGAGGGAACCCTGAGGGACAGGACTTGCATGTATTTAGAAAGGCAAGGACAGATTAGGGATAGTCAATATGGTTTTGTGAGTGGGAAATCATGTCTCACTAACTTAATTGAGTTTTTTGTAGAGGTAATGAGGAGGATTGATGAGTGCAGAGCAGTGCATCTGATCTATATGGACTTCAGTAAGGCGTTTGACAAGGTTCCTCATGGTAGACTAGTCGGCGAGGTTAGATCACATGGAATAGAGGGAGAACTAGCTATTTGGATACAGAACTGACTTGAAGGTAGAAGATAGAGGGTGGTGGTGGAGGATTGCTTTTCAGGCTGGAGGCCTGTGACCAGCGATGTGCCACAAGGGATCGGTGCTGGGTCCACTGCTTTTCATCATTTATATAAATGATTTGGATGTGAACATAGGAGGTATGGATTTGTATGTTTGCAGATGACACCAAAATTACAGATGTAGTGGACAGCAAAGGTTATCTCAGAATATGATGGGATCTTGATCAGACGGGCTAATGGACCAAAGAGAGGCAGCTGGAGTTTAATGTAGATAAATGTGAGGTGCTGCATTTTGGAAAGGCAAATCAGGGCAGGACTTATACACTTAATGGTAAGGTCCTGGGGAGTGTTGCTGAACAAAGAGACCTTGGAGTGCAGGTTCATAGTTTCTTATAAGTGGAGTTGCAAGTAGATAGGATAGTGAAGAAGGCGTTTGGTTTGCTTGCCTTTATTGGTCAGTGCATTGAGTAAAGAAGTTGGGAGGTTGTGTTGTGGCATTCCACGACATAGGTTAGGCCACTTTTGGAATACTGTGTGCAATTGTGGTCTCCCTAAAATAGGAAGGATGTTGTGAAACTTGAAAGGGTTCAGAAAATATTTACAAGGATGTTGCCAGGATTGGGGGGCTTGGGAGAGGCTGAATAGGCTGCGGCTATTTTCCCTGAAGCATTGGAGGCTGAGGGATGACCTTACAGAGATTTATAAAATCATGAGGGGCATGGATAGGGTAAATAGACAAGGTCTTTTCCCTGGGGTGTGGGAGTCAAAAACTAGAGGCATAGGTCTAAGGTGAGAGGGAAAAGATTTAAAAGGGACCTATGGGGCAATGTTTTCACACAGAGGGTGGTGCGTGTATGGAATGAGCTGCCAGAGGAAGTGGTGGAGCTGGTACAATTACAACATTTAAAAGGCATATGGATGGCTATATGATAAGGAAGTGTTTGGACGGATATGGGCCAAATGCTGTCAAATGGGACTAGATTTATTTAGGATACCTGGTCGGCATGGATGAGTTGTACCGAAGGGTCACTTTCCACTCTGGGCATCTCTATGACTCTATAACTGATGATTCAATGCTCTCCCGTATTGAGCAACACTTGGAAGAAGCATTAAGAGTGGCAAGGGCACAGAAGGTACTCTGGGTGGGGGATTTCAACGTCCACCCTAGCAGCAGCACTACCAGTCGAGCTGGTCCAAAGGACATGGTCTATGGTAGGTGGTGAGAGAACCAACAAGAAGGAAAGCATACCTGATCTCATCCTTACCAATCTGCTGGCTGAAGGCACATCGGTCCACCATAATATTGGTAAAAATTACCACCGCACAGTCCTTGAGCAGACGAAGTACTGGCTTCACAGTCAGATTACCCTCCATCATGTTGTATGGCACTATCACCATGCTCAATGTTATAGCAGTTCAAGATTGGGCTTCTATGAGACGCTGTGGAGAACCAACAGTCGCAGAATTGTCCTCCATATAATCTTTATCCTCATGGCATGGCGTATCCCCCATTCTACCACGACCATCAAGCCAAAGGATCAACCCTGATTCAATGGAGAGTGCTTGAGGGCATGCCAGGAGCAGCACCAAGCATACCTAAAATTGAGATGTCAACCTGTGAAGCTACAAAACAGGATTTACTTGCCCAGACAGCATAAGCTGCAAGTGATGGACCTAAGCAATTCAATAGCCAACACAGCAGATCTAAGTTCTGCAGTCCTGCCACTTGCAGTCATGAATAAAGGTAGACAATTAAACTCACTGAAAGAGAAGACTTCACAAACATCCCCATCCTTATTAATAGAAAAGCATAGAACATCAGTGCACCATATAAAGATAAGATTTGTAACAATCTTCAGCCAGAAGTGTCAAGTGGCTGATCTACCTCGGCCTCCTCCAGGGGTCCCCAGCATCACAGGTACCAGTCTTCACAAATTCAGTTCGCTCCATGTGATATCAAGAAATGGTTAAAAGCACTGGATACCGCAAAGATTATAGGCCCTGACAACATTCAGCATAGTACTGAAAACTGTTGGTCCAGAACTTGCTCCAACCCTAGCCAAGTCGTTCCACTATAAGACTGGCCGAAGAATGGGGAAAATTGAGCAGGAAACCCCTAAACACAAAAGCAAGACAAATCCAACCCAGCCAATCCCTATCAGTCAAAATACTGGAACTCCCTCTCTAACAGCGCTGTGGGTCTACCTACAGCACATGGACTGGTCTAATTTTCAGGTCAGAGGTGTATTGGGAGCGGTTGCTGCTGTTAGGCCCAGGGAATGTGGAATGGGGTTGGTGAGCATTTCGGGTCCAGTCTGACAGGTGTGGGGTGTGGGGGTTCCAGTTTAATATTTAACCAAGAGTTAGATTAATTAGAATTTTTGATTTCCGGGACAATTCTCTTGGGGTCAGCTGCATCAGGATTTCTGCATAGTCCTGACATGCAGCCCCCAACTACACTGTTTAGACCACTATCTGGCCATCAGATTATCCGAGATAATGTTCTGACACATCATAAAGAGGATCTTCAAGGCTCCTCTGCATGTCAAATCAAATGTGTTTAGCCATAATATTTACTTGGAAATGAGTAGGTGCTCAAGGTTTGGCTGGAGGTGTTTTGTTTCACAACTAAGTTTCTAACAAGAGTGCTGACTTTAAAGGAAGGACCTACTAATATTTTTTGAGTCCATTTCCTGACACAGCCAATGAATATAAAAGATTGACTGACTATTGGCTGAATAAATCTTCAGCAGTCAGTCACAGTGAAGATAAAGTGGAAAAGAGAGGCTGGAATGCCCATTCACCCAGTATGCACTTTGTCAAGATCCAATAAACCTAACAGTAACAATGGCATGTATGAAAAAGCTTGTACCATCATAACAAACTACCATTACTGCAACTTATAAAAATGTCAAGCAACCAGAACTTTAAAGTACCAATGGCAGAAACTGCAGCTCTATATCTTGTCTAAATAAAAATTAAGCCATTGACAAAATAGATTTAAGAGAAAAAGCTAACAAGCAAAGCTTTCCCTTGATTCCACTGACTTAATAGAAGTTGGGCTCTCAGTTGAGTTCATTTTTCAATCTTGGTGTGGATTAAAGGATAAAAGGGTTAGCATCAAGAGCCATTGGGAGCTGGTGAAGGTATATGAATTGGACCGAAGGTTTGAGGGACCACTGAGTGTGGGTAAAGGGGTATGCAATGACACAGAGACACTAACACAGTTAATATTATTGTCTAAAGAGCAAGAGATTGCAGAACTCTGAGATGCAGAGGGATCTGGGTGTCCTTGTGTATGAAACACAAAAGGTTTGTATAAGAGGAATAGCCAAATAATTAGAAATGCTAACAGAATGGTACCACGTATTGTGAGGGGAGTTGAATACGAAGAGAGGTTGTGCTTCAGTTACACAGGGCACTGGTAAGACTGCATCAAGAGTACTGTAAACAGTATTGGGTTATTTTATTGAAGGAAGGATGTAAAATTATAGGAGGCAGTTCAGAGAAAGTTAACCAGACTAATGTCTGGAATGGGAAAGTTGCCTTGTGAAGAAGGTTGGACAGGCTAGGCTTATATGTTCTGCATTTAGAAGAATAAGAGGTGACTTGATGGAAATATATAATATTCTGGGGGTCTGAACAGAATACATGAAGACAAAGAAACTAGAACTAGGGGAATCCTGGAATTGAGTCCTGCCTGCCATTTGAAAGGTAAAATCAAAGACCGACTTCACAAAAGTTCAGAGGACTTGATGACAATATTTCAAAGGTCAGCACCAGACATGCAGGGATGGGGAAATGTCAGAATATTGGGAGTGAGGCTGGAGCGATCACAGGGTTGGATGGGGCAGGAAGTGACATTGGAAGAATGGTGGAGGGATTATTGGAAATGTTTCTAGGTGATCAGATGCCTCAGCCGTGGAGTGCAGAAGATGGAGAAATCATAAAGACCGGAGGCAACTGGGCGATCCTGGCTTCAGTCAGTGTCCAATTACACAATTCAAAGATGGAGAGAAGCAGGGAAGCTGGATCTCATTTTTACATGTATTTACATCAAAGGAAAACATACTTATCTGCTGGCTCCAATAATCCCTGCCTCACATTCAACCGAACATTAAATCTGAGGCACATAACTGTACTTTAATATTCTCCAAGGAGCAGGCTTGGCTAACTATCTCCTAAACTGTCTTTGTTATAACAAGAAATTCGTTAACCAAAGGCCAATTTTTAGCTCAGATTTGAGATTTGTAACATTTTATGTGATCTTTATCTTTATATCTCCTTTATGTCTCCATGTCAAATTTGGTCAAGGGTCTCCAGGAATGAAGCTCCAAAGGTCTAAGCAGACATTTTCATGGGAATTGATTATTTTTATTGACTCTTGGAGTGTGGCTCTCACAGGCTGACCATCATCTATTGCCCATCCATAGTTGCCCTTGAGAAGGTAATGGTGAGCTAACATCTTGAACTGCTGGAATCTACGTGCTGTAGGTAGAGCCCTAATGCCACAAGGAAGGGAGTTCCAGGGTCTTGACACGGTGATAATGAAGGAGGTTTTAGAAAACAGGGAAGTTTTTTTCTGGACTATCATTTGGCTACTGACTGCAGCAATATTCTATTTAGTGAAATGTGTTTGATCATTAACTGATGTTTGTGTACAGTGTATCCTGTCGTAACTAATTCTGTCCCCTAGACATTCAGAACTATCAGAATGCTGCAGTTTATTTTGTTAAAACCACAAACCTGATTCCTATAATAATAGATCAAATGGTTGATGTAATATTCTAAATGGAGAAGGATGAATTATTGCAGATTGGCCATTGCAACTATTGCTTCTACTTGAAAAGTTTCACCTGCAATATAGATAATCTCCAGTCATTCCAGGAACATCTGGATCCTGTAACTTGCATCTTCTCAACAGGTCCATGTTTGACTTCAAAATCCAATCACTATTTCTATTTTCTAGACTTCTTTAAATCCCTGTACATCATATGTGCCTGGTCAGAGGGAACAGGCTGTTGACCTGTTCCCAGTACTCATGCATTAATGCTCTGTAATTTGCTGGAGGGAATGAACTGGTGTAGCCAAAACTGGCCATTCTATTTAGCTCAGCATAATGCAACCCTGTTACTGTTACCTGGCATTTCAACAGTGTGATTCTTTCAAGGAGAACATAAGAACATAAGAACTCAGAGCAGGAGTAGGCAATCCAGCTTCTCAAAATGTTTTGCCATTTAATATAATCCTGGCTGATCGCACCTCTACCTCAATTCCAATTTCCTACCTAGTCTCCATAACTTTTCAACCCATTATTAATTAAAAATCTGTCTGTCTCCTTCTTAAATTTACTCAATCTCCTATAACCCACCGCACTCTGAGGTAGTGAATTCCACAGACTCACGATTTCACAGATCCGGCCTCCCGGCGTGGTGTGACTACATCACAGCCTGGTGCAGCAGCCTCCCAGTGTGGTGTGGCAACCTCCTGCCCGGCGTAGTTGCCTCCCTCCCTATTGTAGCAGCCTCATTGGCCCGGCATGGCAGTCTGGAGCGATTTCCCAGTCTCATGAACCTCAAGGTGAAGCCCGGCATGGTCTGGAACCAGGACCCAATGCGGACTGGAAGCTAGATGCCAGTGTGGTCTGTTGTACTGAACTTTTATTTCTGTAATGTCTAAGATCTTGTAATTAAAGAAGCTGTGCCTAGGTACTTTTGTAGCCAAGTCGGTGTTGTAATTTTTTTTTCTGTATTCATTTGCAGGCTGAGTGCATCGCTGGTTAGGCAGCATCTATTGCCCATCAGGCAGTTCAGAGTCAACCACATTGCTGTAGGTCTGGAGTCACATGTAGGCCAGATCAGATAAGGATGGCAGATTCCTTCCCTAAAGGACATTAGTGAACCAGATGGGTTTTTCCAACAATTGACAATGGATTCATGGTCATCATTAGATTCTTAATTCCAGATATTTTATTGAATTCAAATTTCACCATCTCATGGTGGGATTCGAACCCAGGTCCCCAGAATGTTTTCTGAAGAAGGGTCTAGGCCCAAAATGTCAGCCTTCCTGCTCCTCTGATGCTGCTTGGCCTGCTGTGTTCATCCAGCTCTACACCTTGTCATCCCCAGAATGTTAACTGAGTCTCTGAATTAACAGTCCAGTGATAATACCACTAGGCCATCGCCTCCCCTTAAGCAATTGGCAATATATAAACTTTTCACTATACTCATTGAGTACATGTGACAATAAAGGCTAAATCTATTCTATTCTACACTTTGAGAGAAGTAATTTCTCCTCATCTCTATTTTAAATCTCCACACTTTATCCTAAAACTATGACCTCTCATTCTAGATTTCCCCATCCTCTCTACGTCTACTTTATAATTCCATTGAACATCTTAAATGCCTCAATTAGATCTCCTCTCATTCTCCTAAACTCCAGAAAATGTAAGTCCAAGCTGCTCAATCTCTCTTCATGAGACAAACTGCTCACCCCTGGAATCAATCTAGTCTAGTGAATCATTCCCGTGTACAATTACTTACAAAGTTAAAGGAAGATTATCTTTCTTATTTGGCACTTCAGTTTTGGGAGGTGCAAGATTCAGAAGTATGCTATTTTATGCCATGAATGTGCTTAAATATTGCAATACCTGATTTATTTTGTTGTGTTTGCACATACAATAATCACCATTTGCATGGATAGGTGCAGCTCCAGGAACACTCAAGTAGTTCAACAGCATCCAAGACAGTCCACGTGATCAGCATTCCATTTACCACCTTAAACATTTGCACTGTCCACCACTGATGCATGGTGGCAGCAATATTAGAATTAGAATTAGATTTTTTGTCATGTATAGTCGAGTACAAAAGTAGATGAGTACAATGAAAAGTGTACAAGTTGCCATTCCTGGCACCATCTTAGGTACAAAATCTTAGGTACAAAATCTTAGGTACAAAATCTTAGGTACAAAGTATAAAAATAAAGAAACAAATCTACTGTAAACTGTAAAGTTAAGCATTACAGTCCTTCTTAGTATAAAGTTTAAAATAAAGAACTAGAGATAAAAGTTAAACATCACATTCCTTCTTAGTATTAAGTAGAAAATACCATCTAAAAGATGCACTGCAGCAACTCACAAGAGTTCCTTCAACGGTACATTTCAAACCCATGGTTATACCACCATGGCCAGGTTCCCTTCCAAGCCACAGATCAATCTGGCCTAGAAATATATCATTGTTCCTTCGCTGTAGCTAAGCCAAAATCCTGGAACTCCCTTTTTAACAGAATTTGGATGTCCTTGTACCCTAAGAACAGCAATGGTTCAAGAGAGTGGCTTATAGGGGTGATTAGGGCTGGGCAATTAATGCTAGCCTAGCCGTGATGCTCACATCCCATGAACAAATACATTAAAAGTATATACAAGTGAAAAGGATTTGACAAATCAAGTATTGGACCAACTCCTGACCTCATTATAGCCTTGGTTCAAACTTGGACAAAAATGCTGAATTCTGAGGTGAGGTGAGAGTGACAGCCCTTGACATCAAGGCCACATTCAACTGTGTGTGGCATCAAGGAATTGGAGGCAAACTCTATACTAGTTAGAGTCATACCTGGCACATAGGAATATTGTTGTGGTCATTGCAGGCCAGTCATCTCTACTTCAGAACATGTCTGCAGGAGTTCCTCAGGTTGTGTCCTGGGCCCAACCATCTTCAGCTGCTCCATCAATAACCTTCCCTCCATCATAAAGTCAGAAGTGGGGATATTCGCTGATGATCTCACAATGTTCAGCACCATTCGTGACTCCTCAGATACCGAATTGGTCCACGTTCAAATCCAACATGGTCTGATCAATATCGAGGCTTGGGCTGACAAGTGGCAAGTAACAATTAATACCGCACAAATGCCAGGCATTGATCGTCTCCAGTTTGTGACTTTGAAACTCTCTGTTTCAGAAGGATGTGGAGATGGGGTAATTGAATTTTTGTTAAGCGGAAATAGATAGTTTCTTGTTAGGTGAGGAAGTCAAAAGTTATTGGAGATGGACGGAAACGTGAGGTTCAGAACACAAACAGGTCAGCCATGATCATATTGAATGGCAGAACAGGCCTGATGGGCTTAATAGCATATTTCTGTTCCTAACTCGTACGTTCTTACTTTTAATCCTTATGTGTATGTCATTACCTGGAGAGTAATCAATGGTCATCTTCCGTTCAAATCCTTCCCTTCACAATCATGATTACCTTCCATTTTGAAAGTTGTTTTCTTCAACAAAGTCCTCCATTCACTTTGACAGTTATAATCTCTTGACCAACAGCTGTATTTACGATCACTTGTCAGTATATACACTGACAGAAATTGAGCACATACAAAAATAACTCGGCCTTCCTTTTTAATCTTTGGATTTTGTTCATGCAATTGGATCAAACATTAGATGAATAACATTTTAGATCAAAGGCATTTGACAAAAGACACATTCAAAGAATAACCTAAGTCTTGTAAATAGTGAAAGATAAGGCAATATCATAACAGGTGGTGTGAATTATGCTGATCTGTGCTGAATTCCATCGTGACATTTGCTTTGAAACTCATCTCTTTGAAAAATAACAAGCAAAAGAATTTCATATACATGCAAAGCATGCAAACACTTAACAGATCGGATAAGCTTTATCAAACTGAAATTTTAAATTGTAAAACCTCTATTAAACAGTATGCAAATAGTGAACTTACTTAGCATCTACTTGCTAAAATTTGAAGAGTCAAGTGTCAAAGAAAAAATTATGAAATTTTGCTTCCGGAGCAAACTTTGTCACAATCCACTGCTACTTTTCACATTACAGTAATAATATCATTTATTACAACCCAATAAAACCAATTGTTATTTGTGATCATTGTATGCCTACATTAAGAATTTGTGTAATTTTTCTGTTACATATAAATTTCTCTCAAACTGCTGTGCCAGGTACTTACTTGACCAATATTGCTTTGTCTTGTAGCACCTTTCCTTGTTATCTTCCCTGAGGAACTGTTGATGTAGTCTATCATCCTTTTCGCAGCCTGGCGATCTACAGAACCAAGATAATTCATACTGTCACAATTTTTGTTAATCTGGAAATGCCATGAAGGATTTTTTTCAAAACAGCAGAAAGCAGTTATTAGTTGGCTACAAAAACAAAGTTGCTGGAAAAGCTCAGCAGGTCTGGCAGCATCTGTGGAGGAGAAAACAGAGTTAACATTTCGGGTCCGGTGACCATTCCTCAGAACTTCTTTTTTTGTTGAGAGGGGCAGTGAAATTGATGCGACTGATATCACGTCGACATTTCTCAATGAAAAGATCGAGTGAAGGTAAAAGGCTGGAGGGAGGGGTCCGGGTAGAGGGAGAGTGTTGGAGTTGGGCAAAGGGATCTGAGGGGCAGGGAGAGGACTCTTGTCAAAGAAATGAGCACGGAGGCGAAGACGGCAGAAGAACAGTTCGGCGTCATGTTGTGTTATTAGTTGGCTAGTTATTTACCTTTTTCACTGGCAAGCTTCATACAAGCCTCAGCTGCCCAGGCTGCATTTGAATCATTCAATACTGCCTGAAGTGACTACAGCAGATTACACCATTCATGTCTATTTGTTATTTCTGATGGGAATAAAAAATTGTGCTGAACAAAGATTTGAGCACATTTACCGAATTACTCCAATATGTGTGTCTCAGAATGTACGTAATGCTTCCAAATGTATTTTTTATTCACTCATTGGATATGGGCATCACCGGCTGGCCAGCGTTTATTGCCTGGCCTAAGTTGCCCTTTAGAAGGTGATGGTGAGCTGTCTTCTTGAACCGCTGAAGTCCACATGCTGTAAGTAGACCCACAATGTCCTTAAGAGGGAATTCCAGGATTTTGATACAGTGACAATGAATGAATAATAATATATTTCCAAGTAAGGATGGTGAGTGGCTTGGAGGAGAACTTGCAGGTAGTAGTGTTGCCATATATCTGCTGCCTTTGTTCTTCTAGGTGGAAGTAGTCATGGGTTTGGAGAGTTTTGAGTTGCTAGATCTTTTCAATGTCTGTCCCATTTTACATGGTGATAATGCCACACAACATGGTGGAGGGTATCCTCAATGTGATGGCAGGACTATGTCTCTACAAGGACTTTTCCCTGGTCACTTTCATTGATATTGCCATGGAGAGAGGATCTGGAGCCGGTAGATTGGTAAGGATGAGGTCAAGTATGTTTTTCCCTCTTAATGGTTCCCTCACCATCTGCCGCAGACCCAGTCTAGCAACTATGTCCTTTAGGATTCGACCGGCTTGATCAGTAGTGCAGCTGCTGAGCCATTCTTGGTGGTGGATACTGAAATTCCCCACCCACAGTACATTTTGCACACTCTCTAGCCTCAGTGCCTCCTCCAAGTGTTTTTCTACATGGAGGAGTACTGATTCATCAGTCGAGAGAGTATGGAACGTGGTAATCAGCAGAAAGTTTTCTTGCCCATGTTTAACCTGATGCCATGAGACTTCATGGGGTTCAAAGTCAATGTTGTAGATTCCAAGGGGAACTCCCTCCTGGCTATATACCACTGAGCACCACCTCTACTGGATTTGTCCTGCTGTGGGACAGGACAGATCCAGGGATGGTGATGGTGGTGCTTGGGACATTGTCATACTTACAGAATCATCCATTGTGGACAATGCCAGGCTGTTGCTTGACTAGTCTGTGAGACTGTCCTAATTTTGGCACTAGACCCCAAATGTTAGTAAGGAGGAATCTGCAGGGTCAACAGGGCTGTTTTTGCCATTATTGTTTCTGGTGCCTAGATTGATGCCAGTTGGTCTGTCTGGTTTAATTTCTTTGTTGAGACTTTGTAGATATTGATACAACTGAATGGTTTGCTAGGCCATTTCAAAGGGCAGTTGAGAGTCAATCGCATTGCTGTGGGTCTGGAGTCACATGTAAGCTAGACCAGGGAGGATGGCAGATTTTCTTTCCCGAAGGACATTAGTAAAACAGATGGGGTTTTCCAACAATTGGCAATGGTTTCATGTTCATCAGTAGATTTTTAATTCCAGCTATTTTTATTGAATTTGAATTCTACCATCTAACTTGGCAGGATTCAAACCTATACCCTGAGAACCATGTGATCTTGTGATAATACCATTTGGCTATCATCTCCCCAAATTTTGAATGAATATGTAAGTGCCATAACCACATTCTCTATCAATTGCATTAATACGTGTCAAAGGAGCTGCAGGACCACAGGATCCTACTGCATGCTATTGTTTGACAGTGCAGGTTCTTCCACAGGCCATTTCACCTAAATCTTTGGAACTGGACCCATTCCCACAACACCTCATATGATATGTTCCTGAGCTCAGTTTGTATAAATATCTGAAGATGCCAAATTTTGTCAACCAAACACAGAAGAAATATCAATCATCAGGATTAACAGCTTTTGAAGCTTATATTAAGAAATTCATAGATACGTTTATGTTGGCAAGATATGAAGTATGGATGCTTCATTCTGAGGTACACATCCCACTACTCACATCAGAGAGCTTAGGTGTAGTTTAGTGAACCCTAGTGAACAGTTCAGCCAGCTAAAACCACCCTACTTCCTCATTTCTAACTGCCTTATTCATGATCACAAGTTATCCGGCAGGCCAGAAGCTGAGAATACTGTGGCGAGTAACTCATCTCCTGACTCCTCAAAGCCTGTCCACCATCTACAAGGCACAAGTCAGGAGTAATGGAATACTCCCCACTTGCCTGGATGAGTGCAGCCCCAACAACAGTCCAGAAGCTTGACACCATCCAGGACAAAGCAGCCCACTTGATTGGCACTATATCCACAAGCATTCACTCCCTCCACCATTGACGCTCAGTAGCAACAGTGTGTACCATCTACAAGATGCACTGCAGAAACTCACCAAAAATCCTCAGACAGCACCTTCCAAACCCATGACCACTTCTATCTAGAAGAACAAGGGCAACAGATATATGGGAACACCACCACCTCCAAGTTCCCCTCCAAGTCACTCACCATCCTGACTTAGAAATATATCACCATTCCTTCACTGTTGCTGGGTCAAAATCCTGGAATTCCCTCCCTAATAGCATTGTGGGTCAACCCATAGCAGGAGGAATGCAGCGGTTTAAAAAGGCAGCTCACCACCACCTTCTCAAGGGCAACTAGGGATGGGCAAGACATGCTGGCCAGCCCACATCCCACAAAAAAGAATAGAAGAAAAAACCTAATGGAAACAATGCCAGTGGTAGCTTTATCCCACTCAGTAAAATCAGTGAAAGGGTTATTAACAGTGCCTGGGAAAAGATCAGCTTTACTCAAACATCAGATTATGAAGGTCGCAACAGAATTTTCATTCATTCTGAGCTTTCATTCATTGGGGTGGCACAGTGGCTCAGTGGTTAGCACTGCTGCCTCAGTGCCAGGGACCCGGGTTTGATTCCACCCCTCGGCCAACTGTCAGTGCGGAGTTTGCATGTTCTCCTTGTGTCTGCATGGGTTTCCTCCAGGTGCTCCAGTTTCCTCCAACAGTCCAAAGATGTGCAAGTTAGATGGATGCTAAATTGCCTATACTGTCCAGGGATGTGCAGGCTGGATGGACTGGCCATGAGAAATACAAGGATAGATTAGGGGGGGAAGGTTCAGATGGGATGTTGTTTGGAGGGTTGGTGTGGACCTGATTGCTGAATGGCCTGCTTCCACACTGTAGGGATCTTTGATTATCAGGTATGCCACCTTGAAATCAGCTGAATGTAATAGGGGTATAGAGGTAAGATTAAAAATCATGCTGGATCTTGTCATATTCAAACAAGAGCAGATAGAATCATAAGACTAAAGTAAATTGGGAAAATGTCTTTAAAAGCAAAGAGATGCATAACAAATGTTGGCCTACCCAGCAATTCTCACATCCCATAAAATAATTGAAAAACAGAAAAACCTGAAAATCCTTAAAATTGGGTTGAAGAAAATTGTATTCTAGTAAAAGCCAAGCAAGCCAATTAAGTATGGGCACCATGAATACAAATAGCTGAAGGGAAAACTTAATCTAAAGAGAAAACAACATAAAAGAAATATTTACATGTCAAATGGAAGGATAAAGGGAATACTGACATCTTTGGAAAGAAGTTGATTAAAAAAAAATTAGGAAGGCAAAGACAACTTTAAAAACAATTTAGCAAATAATGTAAAATTATGTTGTATCAATGCACAAATAACAAGAAAAATTAAAGTTGGCATAGGGCCATTAAAAGATCGGCAAAATAAACTCCAAGGTAATGAGAAAGGAATGGCAGATGATCTAAATTTCTTTGTACTGAAGAGGATGAAAATATTTGGCAAGCTAGTTTAGAAAAAAAAAATTAAGGAGTAAAACATACACTAGTATGGTATGGCATATGCACGGAAATCAGAGAGAAGATTGCCCAGTAAGTTCCTTAAAATATGTGCACAATGAAAAAAGCTTGAAACCTATAAACCTTTCAATCCTTGACAGTAAAGAATATTGGAATCTATTGTGAAGGGAATATAGAAGTCAGAAATCATTGTAAGAAGAGAGATAGCAAGAACTGCAGATGCTAGAGTCAGTGATAACAAAGTGTGG
>NC_063332.1:134152933-134193577 GCF_021869965.1 Rhincodon typus | reverse complement strand
AGACCCGAAACGTCAGCTTTCCTGTTCCTCTGATGCTGCCTGGCCTGCTGTGTTCTTACGCTCCACATTTAATCATTATAAGCAGTTTGTGGTAGACACAGTGGGTTTGGAAGGTGATGTCAAATAAGTCTTGATGAATTTCTACAGTGCATCTTGTCAATGGTACACACTACTGCTACTGTGTGTTGGTGGTGAAGGGAGTGAGGGGAATATTGACGGTGGGCGGGAAGCCAAACAAGCAGGCTGCTTTGTGTGGATGGTGTCAAACTTCTTCGATGTTGTTACAGCCTGGATTATTTAAATAAATAAAGCTGCTCTATCACAAAAATTTAATTTAAATTAAAATGATTCCAGTATATTTAGAATAATCACTTCGTGAGTTCACCCTTAGTACATGTTCTCAACCATAGATCAGGTCCAGTTAAAACATCTATGAAGAAAGGCACAAGTGTATTTAGAAACTGGTGTGTTTTGCTGGTGTGGATTGTGGCCTTTTCTCAAAACACATCCAACCATTATACTGACACAAGAGGTAGTCCTTGTTGTTCATGACACAGTTTATTCAAAAATTCTTCGAGAACGGATTCCATTATGGAAGATCAATGCATCAAAATGCTGCCTGTTAGGTTTAAGAATCTCTGTGCCCTTAAAGGAGTTTCTAATAAGACAGGCATGCCAGTCAAGTCTTTCAAGTTAGACAGCAGTCTCAACCACAGTCATATAAAAAAGTTTTATTTTGCTATTTTTAGAAATATATGTTTTATATTTATTTTAAATTTACTCTTCTCCCAAAGTGGATAATTTCATATTTTCCCACACTACATTCTGTCTGCACCTTTTGGCCATTCACTTAACCTGAGCAACCTGTTTGTATCCTTCTTAGAGCTAACTGCATATCATCTCAAAACTTGTTCTCAGTCCTGTCATCTGTGTAATTGTAAATAGCTAAAGTGCAAATATTTGTGACTTACCATGAGTTGTACACACCAACCTGAAAACCTGCCAATTCCTCCTGTTCTCTAACCATTAAGTAATCCTCTGTCCGTGCTAATATCTTAAATTCCAATTTCTGGAGTCAGGTGTAATGATCTCTCATGCAATGTCTTATCGAATGACATTTGAAAATTCAAATCTATTACATAAACTGATTTCCCTTATTCACCATATTGACTATATCCTCAAAAACACCAAAGTATTTGTCAAAATGATTTCCCTTCTTTAAAAAGTGTTGACTCTGTTCAATCATATTTCATTTTTCTAGGTGCCTTGTTACCATGTTTAAAATGATGGGCTATTGCATGGCCTGACTAACCTGATGGAATCCTTTAAAGAGTCAATGGAAAGAATAGGCAAGACTAATGCAGTAAATGTCATTTTCTTAAGGTTTTCAAAAGCTCATGACAATGCTTACACCATGTGGAGATTATGCCACATGGCATATGAAGTAGGCCATTCTACTCCGCCATTTGACAAGATCGTGGCTGATTTGATAATCTTCAACTCCACTTTCCTGCCTTTTTCCCCATAACTCTGATTCCCTTACTGAATAAAAATCTGTCAACCTCAGCCTTGAATGTACTTAATGAACCAACCTTTTCAGCCCGCTGCAGTAAAGAATTCCACAGATTCCCTGGGAGATTATGCTGTCTTGTCCTAGATTCTCCCAGAAGGAGAAGCAACCTCTCTTCACCTACCCTGTCAAGCCAATATGAATCTATTATGTTTCAATAATTTCACCTCTCATCCTTCTAAATTGCAATGAGAACAGGCCCAAAAATTCTCCTTGTGAGAAAATCCCTCAAAACCCGGGATCAACCTAGTGAACCTTCTTTGGACTGCCTTTATGGCCAATATACTTTTCCATAGATAAAGGGACCAAAACTGTTGACAGTAGTTCAGCCATGATCTAACTAGCGTTTTGTGTACTCTTAACAAGACTTTCCTGTTTTTCTTCCTCATTCCCTTTTGAAATAAAGACCAACATTCCATTCCCTATTACCTGCTGAACTTGGATGCTGGATTTTTAATGCACTAGGAGCTCCAAATCCCCTCTGTGCTTCAGCTTTCTGCCATAATATTAATCTCATTTATTCTTCCTACCAAAGTGCATAACCTCACACTTTCCCACATTTATATTCCATCTGCCAAGTTTCTGTCCACTCACTTAACCTGCCTATAGTCTCTTTGTGTCATCCTCACTACTTGATTTCCCACCTATTTTCATCTGCAGATTTGTTAATAGAACATTCACTTCTGTCATCCAAGTCATTAATACATATTGTAACTAATTGTGGCCCCAGCACTGATCCCTGCACTGCACAGGTTACAGGCTGCCATCCAGAAAACTCCCCCCTTATGTCAACTTTCTGTCTTCTATTAGTTAGTTAATCTCTACCCACACTAATATGCTACCTCCAACATCATGGGCTGTTATCTTATTACATTGCCTTAAGTGAGGTACCTTATCAAATGTCTTTTTAAAATCCTAATATATCTACTGGTTTCCTATCTGTCTGTATTCCTTGTTACCTCTGCAAAGAATTCTAATACATTTGTCAGGCATGATTTCTCCGTACTCACTCTGTTTGATTATGTTCTACTATTACAAATGTTATAATAGGTACATTTACTTAATGACAGATGTTAATCTAACTGGCCTATGATTAGCTGTTTTATCTCTCCTCCCCTTTTTGGAAAAGGGTGCTCATTAGCAGTTTTCCAGTCCTCTGGGACATTTTTAGAATCTAATGATTCTTGGAAGATTATTACTAGTGCTTCCACTATCTTTGTAACTTCCTCCTTTAATATCCTAGGTTGCAACCAATCAGGTCTGAATGACTTATTAGCCTTTAGTCCCCTAAGGTTCCCTACTATTTTTTCTCTTAGTGATAGTTGTTTCTTCTCCTCTCCACTTTATCACATGATTATTTAATATTTTTGCAATGCTATCAGTATATTCTACATTGAATACAGTGGCAAAATATTTATTCAAATCCTCTGTCATTTCCTGGTTTCCTATTACGATTTCCTTATCCTCATTTTCTTAGAGGCCTATGCTCATTTTAGCCTCTCGCTTCCTTTTTTATGTATTTAAAGAAGCTCTTACCTTCTGTTTTTATATTTGTTTGTAATTTTTCATCAAAGTCCCCTCTTTAATTTTTTTATTATCTTTTGTTAGTTTTCAAAATGTTCATAATTATCTGCTTTACTACTAATCTGTGCTACACTATATGTTCTTTCTTTCAATTTGATACTATCCTTACTTTTCTTGATTAATCAATGTTGCCATTCCTAGAATCCTCCTTTGTCACTGGGACATACATTTGTGTGTTAGTCATGAGCAATTTTCTTAAGCTATTCCCACCAGCATTGTCTTCCCCTTGTTACTTGTTACCTTCACTCACAAGGATTCTACGTCTTCTGATCAAAGACACTATTTTACTAGCCAATTTATTCAATTTTGTACCTTCCTTCTTTTCCTTCCTGCATGTCCTTTCAAAAAGTTGCATACTCCTGATTATTGCGTTCCCAGCTTTAATCTTCTTATAACCATTAACTATTTGTGCCTTTAATTCATTAAATTTGTTCCAAATACTATGTGCATTTAAATAGAGAACCACTAGTTTTGCCTTTCTACTATTTTTTCCGCTTTGACTCTAGTGGCTGCCATTTTATGTTTGTAAACTCTGTCATTTTGTGAACTGGAGTATGAGTTAACTGGGTAAAGGATATTTAATTGTTTGGAGCAAGGAAAATTTGATGATCTTAAAGAGTGCCAGGATCAATGTTATTCATAGTTTACATTATTGTTTTGTTCTTAAGAATAAATAATACAAAATCAACATTTGCGGATAGTATGAAACTCGGATTGTGGCAAATACTTAAGAAGAATGTAACATAATACAAAGACAAAAGAAATTTCAGTGCTAAATGAAGTTGACTGTAAAAAATTGTGAGGTGATACACTTTAGTATGCTCTTAAAAGCAAAAAACTGAATGGAGTAGATGAACAGAAAGATCTAGGGATAAAGGTAAGCAAATTATTAATAAAAGGATCACAAGTCAGCAAACTAATTAAAAATGCTAACAAAGTATAGCATATAGGATGAAAAATAGATTACTTCGTACCTCAAGTATGTTCTGCCATGCAATGAGATCATAGCAGCCTAACTCCATGTACTGAGTTTGATTAGCAAAAATCTATCAATCTCAGACACAAAATTGATAGCTGACAAAAAAGTAACTGCTATTTCTAGCAGAGAGTTTCAAACTTCTAATGCCATTTTCATGTGGAGGTGTTTCCTAACTTCAGTCATGAGTGGTCTCAGCCTAATTTTTAGGCTATGACCATAAGACCGTAAGAAATAGGAGCAGGAGTATGTATTTCAGCTCCTTGAGTCTGCTCTGCCATTTAATAGGATCATGGCTGACCAACATTCTTTACCTTCACTTTCTTGCCTGTTCCCCCTAACCCTTGAATCCCCTACTGATCGAGAATCTATTATCTGATCCATAAATATACATAAGGACCCTGCGCCCACCGCTTTCTGTGGCAAGGAGCTCCAAAGACTCTCAAGGCTCTGAGAGAAGAAATTCCTCCTCATCACAGTCTTAAACTGGCGCCCCTTTATTCTGAGACAATGCCCTCTGGTCCGAGACTCTCCCATGAGGGGAAACATTTTCTCAGCATTTACTCTGTCAAGCTCCTTAATAATCCTATATGTTTCAATGAGATTATCTCTTATTCTTCCAAAGCCCAGTGAATAGACTTTTGTCCTAGGCTCCTGAATGGCATAAATAGTTTTCCCCATCCCCCACACCACTTCCCCTTAATATCTTGCATGAAGTGGTATTTAGTTTTCAGGTTATAAAATTCAAATGTAATAACTATGTTAACTTGAGTAGGTGGCTCATAAGGGCCTATTCTGTAAGTACAGTGCAGTATTATAGTAGATCACACCTGAGGGAAAGTGCAAAAAATATTTCTGGGACTATTATTAGAACTGAGATATTAGTTATTGGGAAAGATTAAACATTGAGGTGTTGATTTGCTCGCCAAGCTGGTTTGTTTTCATTCAGACATTTCGTCAGCATGCTAGTAACGTCATCAGTGAGATCTCCAATGAAGCTTCATCACAGGCCTTACTGATGATGTTACCTAGCATGGTAACGAAACGTCTGAACGAAAACAAACCAGCTTGGCCAGCAAGTCAACAAACTCACCCACAACCCGAGCTATAAATCTTTGCTAAAACTTTAAAGATTAAACATGTTGTGACTTCTTTTCTTCAGAGAAACAGAACTTAAAGATGACTTAACACGAATCTCTAAATTTATGTATGGATTGGAAGAGTAGATCTGAAGAGTATGTGTCCACTTGTGGGAGAATCCAAAAAGTAAATGCCAGAAATACAATATGGTTTTTAACAGGTACCATGTGCTTATGAGCAGTAAAAACAGGAGGATTACTCAATTGAATACACGACTAGAGAACTGCTAAAGGAGGAAATGAGACACTGGGACCAGTTTCGGTGCAGATGGGATGTGTGCATGCTGGTTACATCTTAACAGGATCATGACTGATTTTCTCAGTTGTTAGGGCTGTTAGGGTTGGATTAAATTATCTTGTAAGGTGAAGGAGCCCCTCGCCACCACCCAGCCACAAACTCCTATGACACTACACACAAACATGCAGTCAGGCTATCCTAGGGGCAGGATGGAAGATGAAGACACCTCCCAAGCAATTAAATCTTAAAAGACTGCTCAGTTCTGACTCAGAACCTAGGACTTGACTGTTAGTAACCACAGGATAGGGAATTATGGAATACTTGTATGTTGAGACTGTCTAATTTAGGCTGAGCAGAAATGAATTAAAATAATACATGACAAGGAGCACGAAGTAGGGAAACTTTAACTTTATGAAACAGTACAAATTGCTGTAACTGCAAACTGCCTTTGTCTAGCCTGAGAAGTCACGTAGGACAGATATCAAAAAGCTAGGGCTCGCAGCATCTATACACTCTCATTTTCACCGCATTTCACTTCAATTAATGTATGTCTGGCTGCCTAAGTAATGAGCTTGCCTTGCTAAAACACAGTACAATTGCAGGTTGTTTTAACTTGTTTAATCAGCGTCTCCTTGACCATCCTGTGAGACTGTGTCTTGGAGCTCTCCCTGCTGTAATCGATCGCAAGCTTGAATAAAGAAGTGCTACTGCTGAAGCAAGACTCTCATCCTCGTGGTGTGTCTTTTAGAGTTCGAAAAGACCCCCTACATAAGGGGGATGGGAATCTGAGGTGTAGACCAAATTGGAAGGGAAGTGTTCTGATGGAGAGTCATACTGGACTCAAAATGTTGACTCTGTTTCTCTCTCCACAGCCAGACCAACAGAGTTTCTCCAGCATTCTTTGTATTTGTTTTGTAAAGGAGTGAAGCTAGTAACAGGAAGTAGAAAAGCTGTAAGGGCTACTAGAACAGAAGAAATAATGCTGAGCATCAAGTATGCCTTGAATGCAGAATTATATCAAGACAAAGTTAAGGGCATGTTGCCTCGATGTACACAACATTTGCAACAAGCTATGTGATCCAAAGGCACAAAGAGTGGTAAATGGTCAAAATATAATTACCACTACAAAGACATAGCTGCGCTGAAACCAAAACTGGGAACAGAATATTAGAGGATGTTTGGCATTTAGGAAAGAACAACAAGTAGGAAAAAATCTTGTTGTGTTGATAATACAGCATGGAATCAATACATTAGTAAAGGAGGATCTCCGAGCAGAAAAACAATATGTGGAATCTAAAAACCGAAATAACTGCAGAAGCTGGAAATCAGAAACAAAAACAGAAATTGCTGGAAAAGCTCAGCAGGTCTGTTAACACCTTTGGAGAGAAATCAGAGTTAAAGTTTCGGGTCCAATGACCTTTCCACAGACTGTTAACTGTGATTTCTATTCACAGATCATGCCAGACCTGCTGAGCTTTTCCAGCAATTTCCGTTTGTGAATATGTGGGATCTGTTTGGGTGGAAGTAATAAACAACAAGGAGCAGTAGACATTGGATGGAGTTATTTATAGGCCACCAAATAGTAGTGATCGTGTGTGACATGGCATAAAACAGAGACGGCAGAAGCTTGTAGCATATGCAACACAGTAATCTCCATACAGACTGGGCAAACCAACTGAGCACTAAAGCTTTGGACGATGAGTTTCTGCAGTGTCTTACGGATGGTTTTCTAAAAGAGCCTGATGAAGAACTACCTAGAAGAGAGACTGTTTTAGACCTGGCATTATGTAAAGAGAAAGGTATCATTAATCGTCTTGTTGTAAAAGAACTCTTAGGGACGAGTGACCATAATATGATACAATCAGAAGTCATATGACATCAGGGTACAGTCCAACAGGTTTATTTGAAATCACAAGCTTTTGGAGCACTGAAAGCTTGTGATTTCAAATAAACCTGTTGGACTATAACCTGGTGTCGTGTGACTTTTGAATTTGTCCACCCTAGTCCAACACCAGTACCTCCAAATCATAATATAATAGAATTTTGCATTATGCCTCATAGTGAAGTATTTCAATCTGAAATGAGGGCATTAAATTTGAATACATTAAATCATGAAAGCATAAGGCATGAGTTGGCTGAGCTGGATTACGAAAATACATTAAAAGACATTACTGCACAGAGGCAATAGACAGTCTTTAAAGGACATGGTTTACGGCAACTTTACATGTCTTCAAGGTGCAAAAACTCAAAAAGGTATGTCAAACATGGCTAACAAAGGAAGTTCAAGAGTACATAAGATTAAAAGAAAAAAACTTGCAAAATGACCAGAAATAGCAATAAATCTGAAGATTTAAGATTAGTTATTGAGTTTTTAAGAATATACTAAAGGAAGACCAAGAACATGTTAGGGAAGGGAGAATAGAATACAAATGCAATCGAGCAAAAAACATAAAAATGGATTATAAAATCTTCTACAGGCGTGTTAAAAGAAAATGTTCAAACAAGATAATTGTGAGTCCATTAAACAGAGTCAGAAGAATGGGGAATACAGCAAAGATAGCAAAGCTAAATGGTTAAATGGGGCTGAATCTGAAGATTTTTAGGCTAAGTGCGAGTTACATTGAATTTTTTGGAGGGATTTTTGCAGTTTCATGCCATTTTCGGAACAAATCACCATTCACTGGAGAGCCATCATAAGAACAACATCACTGGTGCCCACTCTATATTTAAAAGGCTACTATGCACCTAAATTAATTCTGGCATTCTGAAACTGCCTTGATTGGTTAAAGATGGAGTCAGAGGATTTCTGAGAAGAGGAAGAAGGCGTCATGATTCTCTGACAGGGACCTGGAGCTCCTAGTCAAGGAGGTGGTACGAAGGAGATACTTTCTACTTTGTAGAGCAAAGTGTGCAGAAGACACTGAAAGTCTGCAGAGGGACATAGATAGTCTAAGTGAGTGGGCAAAGGTCTGGCAGATGGAGTACAATGTTGATAAGTGTGAGGTCATCCATTTTGGTAGAAATAACAGCAAAATGGACTGTGTTTTAAATGGTAAAAAATTGCAGCACGCTGCTGTGCAGAGGGACTTGGGTGTCCTTGTGCATGAATCGCTAAAAGTAGGATTGCAGGTGCAGTAGGTAATTAAAAAGGCAAATGGAATTTTATCTGTCACGGCTAGAGCGATGGAGTTTAAAAACAGGGAGGCTACGCTGCAGCTGTATAGGGTCCTGGTGAGGCCACACCTGGAGTACTGTGTGCAGTTTTGGTCTCCTTACATGAGAAGGGATATACTAGCACTGGAGGGGGTGCAGAGGAGATTCACTCGGTTGATTCCAGAGTTGAGAGGGTTGGATTATGAGGAGAGACTGAGTAGGCTGGGATTATACTCATTGGATTTCAGAAGAATGAGGGGAGATCTTATAGAAACATATAAGATTATGAAGGGAATAGATAAGGTGGAGGCAGGGAGGTTGTTTCCACTAACAGGTGAAACTAGGACTAGGGGGCATAGCCTCAAAATAAAGGGAAGCAGATGTAGGACTGAGGTCAGGAGGAACTTGTTCACCCAAAGGGTTGTGAATCTGTGGAATTCCCTGCCCAGTGAAGCAGTTGAAGCTACCTCGCTGAATGCGTTTAAGGCAAGGCTAGATAAATTTTTGAACAGTAAAGAAATTAAGGGATATGGTGTGTGGGTGGGTAAGTGGAGCTGAGTCTCAAAAAGATCAGCCATGATCTTATTGAATGGCGGGGCAGGCTCGAGGGGCCGGATGGCCTACTCCTGCTCCTAGTTCTTATGTTCTCTCCTTGAAGTAACAGAGGACGCCATGACACCAGACCCTAGCAGCCTGATTTAAGGTCAGAGGAATGACCAGTAGCTTTATGAGATGGTCAATATCCTTCACCATTCCGCCAGAGTTAGTACCCCATTCTACTTTCTGCTACCTCACAATCACACCGTCTCTGTGACTGCACCCACCTCCCACAAAAGCTCACAATCTGCTACTCGCACCATGGCATGCATTGCCTTCCTTCACTTGCTCTTCTTTCCACTCAATGTCCAAAAACATTAATCTGCATGCCTTCTATGCTGCCTGCTCCCACACCTAGGGCACTTCACCACCCTTCCCCCATATGCACCAACGCTGACAGTCATACCAAGCAACTTTAATTTCATCAATGGTTCTCTTTCATTCATTACAGAAGCCCATAACAGCACAAAAAGAGCCTTTTATGTTTGGGGTGCCTGCCACCTACAGGGAGATAATCCTGGCTTTATAGGAGAAGACCAACCTGCTCCTACAGCAATGCAGACATATTCATGTCCCACCAATTAAGTACCAATATTAATTCCACTGTAACTCTCACATGAATCGCACTGTCACTCTCAATTACTGCATACTACTTCATACAACTTCTTTCTCTTCTGTTAGGCAGGTTCCATTTGCCTGCTCTTGACCTCTGCAGAACAATGCCCAGTTCTACCAGAAGCACTACCCTGATTCCTGAGGACCAGCATACAGTGGCCTCAGAGGAAGCATCAGCAAGGCTGCCTCCTCCACACCTACCAACCTTTTGCTTGTGGCTTCCAAGGTCCCTGAGTGTGCCACTGAGCCCCTTCCTAGTAGCCCAACCCATTAACCCCACAGGCTTCCCAAACATTAGACCAATCCCCTCAGACTTGCCACTACAGAGCCATTAGACTGACTGTGACTCAGTTTCTAAACTGCAGAGGTACAGACCCCTGACCATGAACATGCTGACCAGATGTCCAAATGTAGCCAATTCCATGGACTGGTGTGGAAGGCCACCCTTGACTTACTGTGGTGGGACCCCGTGACTGTTGGGTGCAACAGACTTTCCCTAAAACTGTGAGACATGGTTGCCTCCTTGCTACATGGGATATGGGAAATGCTGGTCAGGCCAGTATTTATCGCCAATCTCTAATTGCCCCTTGACCTGAGGAGCTTGGTAGACCATTTCAGAGGGCGGTTAAGAGGCAACCACATTACTGTGAGTCTAGAGTCAAATGTAAGGCAGACCAGATAAGGACAACTGATTTCCTTCCCTAAAGGACGTTAGTGAACCAGATTGGCTTTTACAACAATTGACAGTGGCTACTTGGTTTCCATCCAGATTTTTATTGAATTCAAATTTCAACATCTGCCATGGTGGGTTTCTAACCCATGTCCCAGAACATTAGCCTGGAGAGTATAAGACTCAATGCAAAGTGTTTTTTTTTATTAAAGCCCTCTGTGTGAGTAGAATGAACATGTTATTGCTGGTGAATTTGTTGGTGATAGTTTACTGAAAGGTTTTGCTAATTTCAAACTTGCAGTAAACCAGGAGTCATGTGCCAATTGAATATGACTCTGTGATAGTCTCATTTTGACAAGAGTTTATTATTTGTGTGCTTGTACAGTTCAAGTCTTTTAGACATTGCCATCTAGATATCACATGAAACCAGGTTCAAAGAGATGGTTGGTTGCATAATATGTATGATCAAATTATGTATGACCCATAAGTTTAGCATGATTGGGAAGGAGAGATCTCATTTGAAGTGAAGTACAGCCTGAGTGAGTATTTATTTTTTGAGGTTTGGAGCAGTGTGAGAATTTGGTGCAGAGGGGAAGAGGTGCTTTTTGTTTCTTTGTTTCAGTGTTTGCAAGGTCTTTTTAACAGGATAAATTGAAGCCCAGGATTGGGCACTCGGCAAAAAGCAAACATTGACATCACAGGAAAACCATAAGTTCATTGTTTGGTAATGGCTGATAATTTGACTACCTATTACAAATTGCTTTCAGACTGAAGGTATATAAAAGAAATATTTACAGATTAAAAACTAAAAGACCATTAGGAAATAAAAACGAAAGTTAGAAAATCAAAGGTAAAGGAGAAGGTAAGATTGCACATTAATGATGGGGCTGATTGCTAACCTGAGGAGAACATGGAGGCATTCATGGTAATCTTGCAAGGATCACCAGAGTCAGGAAGGGTCCCAGAGGACTGGAAATTGGCTAATGTAAACACCCTTCTTTAAGAAGGGAGGCAGAAGATGGGAATTTATAGGTCAGCCAGCCTGACCTTGGTTGTTGGTAAGATTTAAAGTCCATTGACAGATTTTAGAGGGACAAGATACTGGCATAGAGAGAAGATCGGCTGACTGTCAGAAGGCAGAGAGTAGGGATAAAGAGGTCTTTTTCAAGATGGCAGCAGGTACTAGTGGAGCTCCACAGGAGTCCATGTTAGGACCACAACTATTCAAATTATACATTAATTATCTCAACAGAGGAACTGAGGACATTGTTGCTAAGTTTGCAGGTGACACAAAGACAGGTAGAAGGGCAAGTTGTATTTAGGAAGCAGAAAGGTTGCAGAAGGACTTGACAGTCTAGGGGTGTGGACAAAGAAGTGGCAGATGGAACACAATGTAGGAAAGTGTGAGTTAGGAAGAATAGAAGCATAGACTATTTTCTAAATGAAGAAAGGCTTTGGAAATCTGAAGCACAAAGGGTGTTGGGAGTCCTGATTCAGGATTCTCTTAAGGTTAAAATGCGGTTTCAGTTGGCAGTTAGGAAGGCAAACACAATATTAGCTTCATTTCAAGAGGGCTAGAATACAAGAGCAGATATGTACTGCTGAGACGGTATAAGACTCTGGTCAGATCACATTTGGAATATGGTGTACATTATTAAGAATCAATTGTTAATTTTTGTTTAAGTTATAAATTTAATGTCCAATATCAGTTATTTGTAAAGTCTGGTTAGGAACAATTGAGCAATTTTGATGGTCATTGAATGTTTTGAGTTCACTGTGTTGCAAATCCAATGAATAGTGAGGCCAATTTGGTTTGGCTTGCTATCCTGTGTTAACAGAAGAGTACAAAAGTGAGTTTTACTAGACTTATACAACCTAGCACAAGTTTACTGTTTCAATTCTAGGTACCAGAATTTAGAAAAGAGTTTAGAAGATATGTACTAAAACAACTCAGGAAATGAGAGATTTCAGAGAAGTTGGGGTTCTTCACCACACAGCTAAGAAGCCTGGGAAGATTTGATGCAAGTCAAAAAAAAAGGGTAGATAGAATAAACAGAAATTGTTTCCAATAGCTTAAGGATTGAAAACCAGGTGACCCAGATTTAACTTATTTTAAGTTGATTGATAAGTGAATCCGATGCAGCATGAGGGAAAAACTATTCACACAAGGAGTGGTTAGGATTTGGAATGTACTTCCTCCCTGAAATTGTGCTGAATACTGATTCAAATTGATATTCAAAGGGAAATTGGATAAGTACCTAGAGATAAATTGTAGAAAAAGAATGGATGGGAGAGTGTATGGTAAGACTTACTGGATTTCTTTCTGAAAGAGCTGGCATAGACCCATTGGGATGAACGTTCTCCTCCTACGCTGCATTATTTTATTAAACTCAAAACAGGAGAAGCACCAGGATTCATGATTTCTCTCCTGGTTCTGGTTGGAAGAAATATTCTACCTGGCTCCACATTCAGCTAAATATATTTCAAATAGTTACTTTGTTGGTTGCACCCTGCATTGGCCTTTTTAAGGATCCCCTTTTAAGTTAGAGTAGAACTGGTATACCTAAACATTTCTGTGGTCAGAGCAAGGCAATACAACACAAGCAGCATCAAGCAGGTGTTAATCCCAAATTTTAAACATCAAATGCAGAGCCTGGAGCCTGGAAACCTATTGTTTTGTTCACATTTCCAATTTGTAGAGACCATTTGCTTCTAGCCCTATTAGAGCTTTTGGTGGTCAATTTAGCACAGCAAAAAAGGGCAAGGCACCTTCCACTTTCTGAACGCTGCACTGAATGTATACAGTAACTCCAATATAATGATTTGAACCATATTAGGTAAGGTAACAGGATTTTCAGTAAATACAAAGGTTGCCATGATTTTTCTTTTGCAAGTCACCACATCCATAGAACCTTCATACTATTTTCACAATTTATATATCACTTATTTACCTGTCATTGGTGAATTGGATGTATTTTTTAAAGCATTTAAGTGTCCTGGAATCGTATGGAGACTTGTCACTAAAAATATTCTGAAAAATGAAATAAAAATGCTAATTATCTATTTTTCAGGATAATAAAGTCTTAACAATATTGAGTAAGTCCTGCAGCATCTGTATACCAATCTGTAAAGCAATAATTGCATGTATTCACCATCACCTGATGTGGTCTCTTATTACAAACGTTCTGCTTATGGGTAATACTTTTAGCAGGATGACAATTTAGTTATCACATCCTGTACAGGGAGGGAAAAAAGAATTATTTCAATACATGTAGGATAAATGCTGACTGTAAATGTAGCACAGAACATTTCAAGGTTTCAGATGACAAATCTTTTACTGTATTGATTGAACAGAGAATTTAAGTTTTTCAAACTGGAGGAAGGTACATAATGAGTGCCCTAGGTTTTGGTATTAGGGCCACTGCTTTCTTAGATCCATATTGACATCCAGAACTTGGGTGTACAGGATACAACTTCCAAATCGGCAATTGATTTGGAAGTATTGAGTCTTCTGAACTGCGAGGCGGTTAATGATAAACTTCAAGGTAACATAGGCTGGTGGAACAGGTAGATGCGGTAAACTAAATTTAATACAAAGTGAAATATTTTAGTAGGAGCTAATGTAAGGTTGTATAAAATTAAAGTAGACAATTCTGAAAATGTGCAACAGCAGATGGACCTAGATCTGTTTTGTGCTTTCATGGGATGTGGGCTTTGTTGGCTAAACAAGCATTTGTTATTCATCCCTAATTACCTTTGAGAAGTAATGGTGAGCTGCCTTTAACTGCTGCAGTCCTTGTGACAGCAATGTGGTTGACTCTTTAGTGCTTCTGGACAATAAAGATGGGCAATAAATGCTGGCCCAGTCAGTGGCACCCATAAATTAAAAGTAAGAGATAACCCATATAAGATAGATATGAGGAAATGTTATTTTGTCTTCAAGGGTTGTGGGTCTTTGAATTCCCTGCTTCAAAAGGCAGTGAATGCAGAATCACTAAATAATCACATCCTATGAATGAATAAAAAAGGTTGCTGGTTTGGAAGGTGCTATCGGAGATTCTTCCATCATACGCCTCGGTTGTATCTTGGAAATAGTGAACAGGTTTTGAGGGAGTTGAGTCACAGAATTCATTGGCATTGACCTTGTCTCGTAACTAATGTATTTATATGGTTGTTCCAGTTCAGTTTCCATTGAATGGTAATTGCGAGAATGTTGAGAATGATGGGGGGGGTGGGGTGGTTGTGGTTTAAGTGCCATTAAATATCAGGAGGTGGTTAGATTCATACATGTTGGGGATGATTATTGCCTCACACTTGTGGGTTTTTGCTTGCCACTTACCCACTGAAGCCTGTATGTTGTCCAAGTCTTGCTGCAAATGGACTTAGACTGATGCAGTATCTGAGAAGTCACAAATGGTGCTGAACATTGAGCAATCATCAGCAAACATTCCTACTTCTGACTTTATGATGGAGGGAGAAAGTTTACTAAGCTAATATCTGGAATGAGAGGATTGCCTTATGAGGAAAGGCTAGGAAGACTAGCCCTGTATCCCAGGAGTTTAGAAGAGTCAGAAGTAACTTAATTCAAACATAAGATCCTGAAGAGACTTGACTACATGGATATGGAAAAGGTGTTTCATCTTGGGACAATCCAGAACTAACGATCTTATTTTAAAAGTAAGGGATAGTCCATTTAAGATAAAGGTGAGGAAATGTATTTTTCTCTCCAAGGGTTGTGAGTCTGAATTCCTTTCTTCAAAAGGCAGTGAATGCAGAATCATTAAATATTTTAAGGCAGTGATAGATAGTTTCTTGTTTATGAAGGGGATGAAAGATTATCAGGGCTATGCAAGAATGTAGAGCTGAGGTTAAATTCAGATCAGCTGTGATCTTAATAGCAGAGTAGACTTGAAGGCCTGAGCGGCCTAATCATGTTTCTTATTCATATGTTTGTATGAGGGAAGGTCTTTGGAGAAGCAACTGAATATAAATCAGCCTAGGATACTGCTCTGCTGTGATGCTCGATGACTGACACATCTTGATATTAAGGGCAGTCAATCTCACCTCACCTCTGAGGTTTAGGTCTTTTTCTACATTTGGACATAGAAACATAGAACTTAGAAGCAGGAGTACGCCATTCAGCCCTATGAGCCTGCACCATCATTCAATATGATTATGGTTGATCTATCTCAATATCATATTCCCTACTTTTCTTCCCATACTCTCTGATGCCTTTAAAATCTAAAAATTTATCTATCTCTCTTTTGAATATATTCAGTAATTTGGTCTCCACAGCCTTCCATAAGTTCACTATCCTTTGAGTGAAGAACATTTTCCTCATTTCAGTCCTCATTGGTCTACACTGTATTCAGAGACTTTGACCCCTGGTTCTAGACTTCCAAACAGGGGAACATCCTCCCTGCATCAACTCTTTCCAGCCCTATTACATGTTTATATGTTTCAATTGATCCCTCTTATTCTTCTAAACTCTAGTGAATACAGATCCAGTTGAGCTAATCTCTCCTCATAAAAGAGTCCTGCCATCCCCAGTATCAGCCTCGTGAACCTCCACTGCACTCCTTCTATTGCAAGCATATACTTTCTTAGGAAGGAAGGTCGAAACAGCGTACAATACTCCAGGTGTGGGGTATTCCCAAGGCTTTGTATGACTGCAGTAAGACATCTCTACTTACAAGCAAGGCCATAATGATGTCAAAACTAAAACTGACCATCAGTGACTTGGTCATTACTGAGCGAGTGCTCTCTGACAGCACAATCGATGATCCTTTCTATCATTTCATGGTAGTGAAGAGTAGACTGATAAGGCAGCATTGGTTGGATCTTACTTTTTTCTGCTTTTTGTGCTCAGGACACATATGAGCAATTTTCTACATTTCCAGGTAGATGCCAGTGCCAAAACTGTACTAGAACAGCTGGACTGGAGGCATGGCTAATTCTGGAATATAAGTCTTCAGTATTGTTGCCAGAATGATGTTAGGGCCCATAGCCTTTACTGTATCCAGTGTCTTCAGCTGTTTCTTGATATTACATGGAGTGAATTGAATTGGCTGAAATCTGGCATCTGTGACATTGAGGACCTTTGGAGGAGGCTGAGATGGATCATCCACTCAGCACTTCTGGCTGTAGATGAATAAAAATGCATCGACCTTGGTTTTTCCACTGATTTTCATGGCCATCAGTGAATGTGGGGATACTTGTGCAGCCTCCTCCTCTGTTAGCTGTTTAATTGTCCAGCACCATTCACAACTGAATCTGACAGGACTGCAAAGCTTATATTTGATTAGGTAGTTGTGGGATAATTTAGCATTGTCTATTGCAGACTGCTTCCATTGTTTGGCATGCAAGTAGTGCTGTGATGTAGCTTCAATTGGTTGTCTGGTGCTGCCTCTCTGCACTCGTTATTTAACCAAGGTTGATCTCCAGGCTACATGGTAATGATTGAATGGGAAATATTCTGAGTCATGAAGTTATGCAAATCTGTGCAAGTTGTTGAAGGTAGCAGGGCAGTTGAGAAAGAAGTTAATAAGGCATGGGATATCCTCGGCTTTACAAATAGAGGCAAAGAATTCAAACGTAAGGAATTTATGCTGATTGTTTATAAAACATTAGTTCAGCCTCAGCTAGCTACTATGTCCAATTCTGTGTATTGCATTTTTAGGAAGAATGGAAGTGCATTGGGTTGGATTAGAAGAGGTTTGAGAAGGCTCCAGGGATGACAGACCTCAGTTACATGTTTAGATTTGGAATAGCTGGGGTTGTTGATTTTAGAGAAGAGAATGTTGAGAAGACTTAAAATAAAAATGTTCAGAAATTGAAGGGTCTGAACAGATTAGATAGAGTAAAACTATTCCCATTGTACTTTTGCAGAATGGGATGGCGGAGGAGTAGTTCAGCAGTGTTTCATCAATGGAGGACCTGGAGGAAAGAAAAGGGAGTGGCACAAAGAGGGAGGGTAGGAGATTAGCTGGGAAAACTTGAACAAGTGGGAATTCAGGAAAGGACAGGGAATGAAAACAATTTGGAGCAACTAAGGAAATAGCATTCAAGAGTTGGAGTGTATCAGCACTGACCGAGGAAAGGAATGAAAGACACCAATGTGATGTGCACATGTTAGAGAGAGACTGGGGTAGGAGCTGGAAGGTGGGATTGAGTGAGAAGAATGGAGGGAAGACGAGGTAGAGGAGAAGAGGGTAGAAAGACAGAGTGTCTGTATTATTTTGAAAGGTGGGTAAAGGGAGGAAGTGTATTATTTAAGTGGCTATAGCATAAAATAGAATAGAATAGAATAGTCTTTATTGTCACATATATTCAATGGGTATAGAGAAAAGCTTATATGTCGCCAGCTGGAGCTCGTCCGCTCTGCCTGTTCTTCTACTTTTTCTTTTCTTTTTCTTCCTCTTAGTTCTTTTTTCTTCTTTTTTCACTTTGACTTCTGGCCTCTGGTGACGATTCCTGGCCCCCAGCAGCGATTCCCAGCCTGGTGTAGCGGCCTCCTGCAGTTGCCTCCTGGTGTGGAGCAGTGATCTCCTGGCCTCCCGCAGCAGCCTCCCAACGTGATGTGTTGCTGGCATGGTGTGGAGCCAGGGCACAGTGTGGATTGGAAGCTAGGTGCCAGGGTGGTCTGTTGTACTGAACTTTATTTCTGTAATGCTGGTCATTTGACTGCTCTATTGTCTAAGATCTTGTAACTAAAGAAGCTGTGCCTAGGTACTTTTGTATCTAAGTTGGCACTGTAATTGGCGACATATAAGCTTTTCTCTATACTCATTGAATATATGTGACAATAAAGGCTATTCTATTCTATTCTATTTTATGCTATAGCCACTTAAATAATACACTTCCTCCCTTTACCCACCTCTCAAAATAATACAGACACTCTCTCTTTCTAACCTCTTCTCCTCAACCTCTTCTTCCCTCCATTCTTCTCACTCACTCGCACCTTCCAGCTCTTACTCCAGTCTCTCTCTAACATGTGCACATCATGTTGGTGTCTTTCATTCCTTTCCTCGGTCAGTGCTGATACACTCCAACTCTTGCATGTTATTTCCTTAGTTGCTCCAAATTGTTCTCATTCCCTATCCTTTCCTGAATTCCCACTTGTTCAAGTTTTCCCAGCTAATCTCCTACCCTCCTTCTTTGTGCTGCTCCCTTCTCTTTCCTCCAGGTCCTCCATTGATGAAATACTGCTGTGGTAAATAATTTTTGTGGATGTCTTTTTGAATCTCCCAAGACCATAACTAATACTCTTGCCCATAGCATAATTCAAGTCCTATATCAGCCAGTTTCATTCATTCACTGGATGTTGGCTTCACTGGCAAGGCAAATAGGTGAACTAGTCCATTTTGAGGCCTAGAAAAAGTGTCTACAAATGTTTGTCTGCAAGACATCTGGTCATGCCAATGCTGGAAGGTGACAGATTGAAATTCGTTCGTCCCATTTTACCAAGAGTGCGAATATAGTGAGCTCAATTCGACACCGTCTTAGCATCTTGAGAATTAATAACATTTTTAACTATCTATATTATCCAAACGTGACAGTAAATTAGATATTTTATGTTATTTATAAATTATGCATATTTTACAATTCCACACACATTCAGACTACTGATTTAAAAACTACACACCATATATAAGAAGCTTTTTGAAGTTATGCCTTACTCTGGTGGATGGGGTCTGTGTAACCTGGTTGGGGATTTTGGTCAGACCCGGCTCTGGGTTGGTTCATCCAGCTGTTTTAGTCTGTGTTCTGCTGAATATGTGGTAATGCTTCTTAATCGATGCTCATGTTCTTCAGTCCAGGCAGTGCATGCTTTCTGTCTGATTTTGTCAAACTCCTTAGGATCTAGAGGTTTGAAAGGCATTTGAAAGTGTGCAATTTCCATTTGAGTAGAAACTTTCTTCAGATGTTGGATTGGATGGCAATAACAAGCTGACAGTAGAGAACTGCTTGCCATATTATTAATTATTGATTATCAAAACACGTATTTTAGTAGAACACAGCTTTGTTTTCAGATATTTTGAGGCACTCCTGCATTCACGGGTAAATCTAAACAGAGCTGTTGATCACAACACAGAACAGAATTGTAGCTGGCTTTGTTGATATCTTTTGCTAAGCAACAAAGCTGGTTAAGCACCGCCTCCCACAATCTAGATGACTCACACCCTGCTACAAAAACAGGTACTGGCAAATACTGTAGTTATTTTGCTGTACACAACTGGAGTATTAACTTTTTAAAAACTAAAGCATCTCAAGAGAGCATTGTCTCTTGTTGATGAGAGAAGTAAAAGAGATAGTAAGTTATTCTTTTAAAATTCCTTGTTTGGTTTTAAAAATTGACTTTGGTAGTCTAAAATGGCAGCTGACAGGCCACATGATTCAAAAATTAGTACAGTTCTGGAAACATTCAGTGGAGAAAGCATTCACCCTTGTGAAATTTCACTGTTATAAATTCTGGGGTACTGAAAACACGGTGAAACCATTAGGGCATAGACCTTCTGTTTCCATACCTAAACAAATAACAAAGGGAGAGTCATAAAAGCTTATTATACTCACAGAGGTACTAAAAGCCCCCTCAATCTCTGTATGTAAACAATAGATCTTGACCAGATGAATAGAAACTAAAGGATACATTGGAACTTATTCCTTAATTGGACAGTCACATGGTCGAAATTCCTGAACACTTAATGAGCATAAAATAATGAGGGGCATGGATAGGGTAAATCTTTTTTTCCTAGGGTGGAGGTTTATGTTGAGGGGGAAAGATTCAAAAAGGACCTGAGGGGATAAATTTTCATGCAGAGTTTGGTGCTTGTATAGAATGAGCTGCCAGAGGAAGTGGTGGAGGCATGTACAATTACAACGTTTAAAAGGCATATGGATGGGTACATGAATGGGAAAGGTTTCGGGGATATGGGCCAAATGTACATGAATGGGAAGAGTTTTGAGGAATATAGGCCAAATGCTGGCAAATGGGACTAGGTCTGGAATGTCTGATTGGCACAGATGAGTTGGACCGAAGGGTCTGTTTCCGAACTGTACGACTCTGAGTCTGCTTTTAACATCAGAGTAGAGAACAACAAGCACACTCCAGGTCAACAGTTCAGCCTATCTCAAGTCCGAGACTCCTTGAAACCTGATTCCAAAAAGAATCCGGTATTCACCTAAAAAGGTGACCAATTCAGTCCACAAGAATTATCCTCTATGTCATCCAACTTTAAAGGAACTCTGCAACACCCTTTCTCACCTGAATTCTAATCCCGAGTGAGGGAACATCACTGAACTCTGATGTTTACATCAATTAGTATCTATACTTTTGGTTTTCATATTCATAGCTGTAAAATTTCTCAGTATTTAACCTCTATTGGAAGAAATCAACTGTATGCAAAATAAGCTTACAATAAGCAAAAAACCACAATATTAATTTCATACATCTAAAAAAACAGTGAAACTGAAGAAACAGCCCACTACAAGGCAGTTCACAACTGGAAGCTGCTAGCGACAAGATATCCACAGAGAATGAGATTTAAATCCAAATTGGGTTAAATCAATATTGTTAATCTGCAGAAATGTGAGTGGGAGTCTGCAATTGATTCTCATCAGCAAGCCACAGAAAATTTAAGTTGTCTTTCTGTCAAATGTAATTTAAGCATAATAACTCCAAGCAAGATTTTGAAAAGTCTAACTACCCAAAACAGACTTAAGAAGTAAAATTCCAGCAATTAATAGTCATACAGTAGTACCAAGTAACAGTGGAAGAATCACAGATTAGAAATGGTGCAACAAAAGACGACTTATACAATATTAGAGCACTGTGTAAATGTTTTTTTATTTGTTCACGTGACATGGGAGGCACTGGCTAGGCCAGCATTTATTGCCCATTCCTAACTGTTGGACAAGGTGGTGGTGAGACACCTTCTGAAACAGCTGCACTCCTTGCAATGTAGGAATACCCAAAATGCTTTTTAGGGAGGGAGAACCAGGATTTTAACCTAGCAACATTGAAGGAACAGCAATATCGTTCCATGTCAGAATGGTGTACGGCTTAGACCATAAGACATAGGAGCAGAAATAGGCCATTCAGGCATGAAGATTACTCTACCCTTTAATGAGATAGTGTTGGTCCTTAACTCCAATTTCTAGCCTTTCCCCATAACTCTCGATTCCCTTACCAATTAAAAATATCTATCTGAGCCTTGAAATTAAATAATGACCAGCTTCTGCAGCCCTCTGCAATAAAGAATTCCACAAATTCACTACCCTTTCAGAGAATAAATTGCTCTTAATCTCAGTCTTGAACTGGTGAACTCTTAGTCTGAAATTATGCTCTTTGGTGCTAAACTCTCCCACAAGAGGAAACAACCTCTTTGCATTAACCTTGTCAAAAATCTTAAACAAAACAAAGAACTACGGATCTGAAAAAGACAAATGGCTGGAGAAACTCAACAGGTCTGGAGGCATCTGTGGGAAGAAATGTTTCAAGTCCGGTGGCTCTGAGTTGACTTCAGTGCTGATGAAGAGTCATTGGACTCAATGCCAAATCTGCTTTTTTCCCATAGATGCTGCCAGACCCTGCTGAGTTTCTCCGGCAATTTTTGTTTTTGTTCCTTAAAAATCTTGCATGTTTCAATAAGGTCACCTCTCATTCTTCTAAACCTCAATGAATACAGGCTCAAACTATTAAATATCTCCTCATAAAAACAAAATCTCTCCATAACTGAGCTCAATCTAATGCACCTTTTCTGGACTGCCTCCAATATCTTTCCTTAGATAAGTGAACAAATATTGTTCATAGTAATGAAGATGTGGTCTAATTAGTACCTTGTATAATTTTAGCAAGACTTGTTTATTTTTATACTCTATTCCCTATTTGCCTATTACATACTGATCTCGGGGGTTGGTTAACTTAGTTGGCTGGATGGCTGGCTTGCAATACAGGGTGATATCAACAGCGTGGGTTCAATTCCCACAATAGCTGAGGTTACCAAGAAGGAAGGATTCTCCTTCTCAACCTCTCTCCTCCCTCACCTGAGGCACAGTGACCTCAGGTTAAACCACTTCCATTTGACTTTATTTTTTACTGATCTTTGATGCTAGCTTTCTGTTGTTCCATTCGTGATTACCTCGAAATCCTGCAGCTCGAAGTAGTGCAGCTTTCTTCAATCTTTCTCCATTTAAATAATAGTTGGCTCCTCTATTGTTCCTGCTAAAACACATAGCCTCTCATTTTCCCAAAGCATATTCCATCTGCCAAGATTTTGCCCACTTACTTAACCTGTCTATATATTCCTTTTGTAGGTTCTGTGTCAGCCTCACTACTTTCTCTCCTACCTATTTTTCTGTCATCTGCAAATATGACAATATTGAAGTGAATCATCTATTATCACGTGTATTCAATACAAAATAGTGAAAATTATGTACCATCACCATGCATAGGTGCCAATACTACATGTACTTTTCTCATCCAAGTCATTAATATATACTGTAAATGATTGTAGCCTCTGCACTCATCCCTGTAGCACTTCATTAGTTACAAGTTGCCATCCTGAAAATGCCTTCCTTAGCTCAACCATCTTATGGTCCTTTATCTAACCTGCTTATTACCTTCTCAAAGGATTCTAACAAATGATTTCCTCTTCATGAAGCCATGCTGACTCTGCTTGATTATATGCATTTCTAAATGCTCTGCTATTACATTCTTTATAACAGACTCTAACATTTTCTCGGTAAGCAGGAGGCAAAGACATAGTAATATTGTTGCTGGTCTAGTAATCCAGGGACCCAGGTTAGCTGCCAACCACGCAGAGGTTGACAGCTGCCCCAAAAAGGAGGTGTGGCTTTTGCCAGAACAACAACCACCAAAGGCCCAGGACTAAGATTCAATCAAGGCCACAGTCAAATAATGATGGGAGGAGTTTTATGGAATGATAGTGACAAGGGGAGGAGGCAAATAAGATACTAATTGTTTGTAAACTGTAAAGTCGTCAAGCAAAAGCCAAGAATAATATTGTTTCACACAGGTTGGTCTTTAATTGTGTCAAGAGGGAAGAAAATTAGAATATTTTAAGATGATTCAGATGGTCAATCTTTCCCAAGCACAGGTTCACTTAGGCTTCCTCAGAGATAGTAAGAACTGCCGATGCTGGAGTCTGAGATAACAAGGTGTGGAGCTGGAGGAACACAGCAGGCCAGGCAGCATCAGAGGACCCTTCTTCAGAAATGGGGGAGGGGAAGGGGGCTCTGAAATAAGTAGAGAGGGGGGCGGTGAGAGCAAGTAGATAGTGGAGCGGATAGGTGGGAGAGAAGACAGACAGGTCACGGAGGCAGGGATGAGAGAGGGTGCTAGTCTTGGGATGAGGTCGGGGGTGGGGAGATTTTGAAGCTAGTAAAGTCCACATTGAGACCATTGGGTCGTAGGCTTCCAAGGCAGAATATGAGGTGCTGTTCCTCCAGTTTCTGGGTGGCGTTGTTGTGGGTGGCATCGTTGTGACACTGGAGGAGGCAAAATCTTCCCACCCCTGACCTCCTCCCAAGACCAGCAACCACCCCTCATCCCCGCCTCCTTGACCTGTCCGTCTTCTCTCCCACCTATCTGCTCCACTATTTACCTGCTATCACCGCACCCCCTCTCTATTTATTTCAGAGCCCCCTTCCCCTCCCCCGTTTCTGAAGAAGGGTCCCGACCCGAAACGTCAGCTTTCCTGCTCCTGATGCTGCCTGGCCTGCTGTGTTCCTCCAGCTCCACACCTTGTTATTTCACTAAGCTTTCCATTGTTATAACAGCAGTGGTGTAGTGCAATTATGAGGGCAGGAAAGCAGAGCTGGCTAAAGCAAATTGATAAATTAGATCAAGAGGATGCAGTGGCAGGCACTTGTGGAGTAGTGTACAGCACAGAGGAGCATACAAGAAATAATGAAAGCTTGTCAGAAAAACTGAGAGATTTCAGGCACAACATTACATCGAACTCTTATGGTCACCTCCGCACTCATTTCTTTGAAGAAGAGTCTTCTCTATCTAACAGACCCCTTCACTTGCCTCCAATACTCTCCCACCCACTGGCCTTTTACTGCACTTGACCTACATGAGGAGTTCACAATGTTTTCAGGATAGTTCCTTAGAGCAGCACATTCTCAAGGCAACTAGACATGGTACGATGCAATGAGATGAGATTAACGATGTCATACTGACAGCACCCTTAAGTAGCAGTAATCATACTATCATTGATTTTGCTATAACTGTTGATGTAGCATCAGTCATCCTAATTTCTCTGCTCCCCTTGCCCATTCTAACTTATTTCCCTCTTAACTGACTACAACCTGTGTTCTGACTTTGTGATCAAACCTGCCGACAAAGGTGATGTCTGGCGGACTGACATCTATGTTGTGTATCTCCCCCAGACCATGACCATCACTAACCTAATCTCATTTGGGGATCTTCCCCCCCCACCACCCCCAAAAATCCCACTTTTACCTTCTCAAAATCCACAAACAGGGCAGCCCAGGCAGACCTACTGTTTCTGCCTGTTCCTGTCCCACAGAAATTATTTCTTCTTCTGATTTAACAATCCCATTGTCTGCCCCACCTTTTTCCTCTTTTTCTATCTCCAGACTCTTGTTCCCACCTATCTGCTTAGTCTATTACAACCCCACCCCTCAACCTCATCAAGATAAATACCTACTTGCTCTGAATTCTGAAGAAGGGTCACTGGACTTGAAACATTCTTTCAACCGATGCTGCCAAACCCGCAGCAATTGTTTCTGTTTCAGATTTCCAGATCTGCAGTTCTTTGTTTTATTTTATATTATTGTGATAATCATGGTAGATTTATTCTACATATTGTCTGGAAAAGTCAGGATTGCAAATGTAACCTACATGAGGAGTTCACAATGTTTTCAGGGTAGTTCCTTAGAGCAGCACATTCCCAAGCCAACTAGACATGGTACGGTGCAATGAGATGAGATTAATGATGTCATACTGACAGCACCCTTAAGTAGCAGTAATCATACTATCATTGATCTTGCACTCAGTTTGAGGGAGAGAGGAGTGAATCCAATACTATTTTAATTTAAATGAGGAAAATTGAGGGTGTGAAAAAGTGGCTAAAGTGAATTGGAAAATTAGTTTAAAATATTAATCAACAGATGCAGTGGCAGACAATTAAGGAGATATTTCAGAATATACAGAATGTATGTTCCATAATTAAAAATTTCAATGAATATGGTAAAGACAGTTACAAACTTAAAGAAAAAAAGCATATACTTATGCAGAGATTGGTTGTAATTTAGAAGATTGAACAGAAGTTTAAAAACAAGTAAAGAATTAACAAAACAGGAAAATTTAGAGTACAAGAGAAAACTAACCAGAAATGTAAACAGACAGCAACAGTTTCTATAAATATTAAGAGTTAGCAAACCGAGCTTTGGACGTATAGAAAGTGAGGCTGGAGAAATAATGAGGGAAAGAAAGGAAACGATAGATGAATTTAACATCTACCATTGTGTATCTGTCTTCACGATACAATATACAAGTAATATTCCAGAAGCAGTGATAAATCAGGAAATGGAAGGCGGGAAAGAGAGAGAAAATTCTAATCATCAGAGGAATGATACTGAGTAAATTGTTAGAATTGTGGGTCTTGACATTCTTCATCCTGGGGGTCTGAAAATAAGTGGCTAGTGAGAAAGTTGATTCATAAATTTTAGTTGTCCAAAATTCTCTTGATCAGGGCATGAGCCCGTTTAGTTTGGAAGATAGCAAATGTAATTTCTTCATTCAAAAATAGGGAGAGAAAGCAAGAAACTACAGTCCAGTTAGTTTAATAATGTCATAAAGAAAATGCTCAAAGCTATAATAAAAATGTTATAGCAGGGAACTTAGGTAAGTTCCTGATAATCAGATAAAGTTAACATGGTTTTGTGGAAAGCAAATCATGTGAACAATCTATTGGCATCCTTTGAGGATGAAACATGTATTGTGGACGAAGGGGAAACTGAGGGATACTTGTACTTCCAAAAGGCATTTGATAACGTGCCACATCAAAGGTTATGGTGTAGGAAGTTGTGTAGGCCATGGACAAAAGATTGACCGGCTAACAGGAAGATGATAAAAGATGTTTGAGTGGTTTTCATTTCAGAAGATGTAACATGTCGTGTACCACAGGGATCTGTGCTGGGGCCTCAATTTATATTAATGGCTTAGATAAGGGATGGAAGGTACAGTGACTAAATTTGCTGATGACAAAAATAGGTAAGAAAGCTAGTTGAAAAGAGGAGATAAACAGTTGCAAAAAGATATTGATAGGCTAAATAAGTAGGCAAGCATGTGGTAAATGGAGAAACAAACGGGAAAATGTGACATAATATGCTTTGTTAGGAAGCTCACCACCAACTTCTCAGGGTCAATGAAGGACAGGCAATAAATGCTGGCCTAGATAGCAACACCGACATCCCATAAGAGAATTAAAAAAGCATGCTATGATGTAATGAAATGAACCAAAACATCTAACAGTGGTATTACAAAACAAAATGTGACACCAAACCACATTAGGAGATATTAAGGCAGATAAACAAAAGCATGATCAAAGGCAAGTTTTACAGAGTGACTTAAAAAGAAAAAGCAAGGTAGAAAGGCTTTCAGAGCTTAAGGAATTGGTAGTTGAAGGCGTGGCCAGCAATGGAGGATTAATACGGTATTTAAAATCAGTGATGATTAAATGCTGAGAATTGGGAGTGCACATTCTTGGAGAGCTGTGGAGCTGGAGGAGATTAGAGATGGGAGGAGTAAGGTCATACAGATATTTGTAAACAATTGGAATTTTTAAAAATGGAAGTGTTATTTTTCAAGGAGGCAATGTGTGTAGGCAAGCAGAGTTATCTTGAGTGTGGTATGAGTTAACACTCAAACAGAACTTTGGTCACTCGAAGTTACAGGAGGACTGTGGGAAATACATTACAATTATTGAGTCTAGAATAACAAAGGCATGGATGAGGAGTTTAGCAGCAAGTGCACTGAGGCAGGGTGAGCCAGGTAAGGGTATTAGCAGTTTAGTTAACAGGAAGAGGAAAGGAGATGGTGGCAATTCACAGAATCACAAGCGTATCAGTGCAGAAGCAGCCCATTTGGCCCATCACATCTGATATCGGAGAAATCAACAAATAGATGACATGACTCAGGAAATCAGGTTAATTATCGTTTATTTCTTGCACACGCAGCAAGACCTGGTCTTATTACCACAAAGTGTAAAGACTAAACTCTGGGGCGTTACAAGCCCTTCCTGGCTTTATACAAAACATTACAACATACATATTACAATTCCCCTGCTTCTACTGTTTTCCCATGGTTTAAATACAGACAATGCTGGTGTAAACTAAGGCTGACACTATTCTGCTACTGCTAGTCTTGATTGTCTGTTTGTCTCATTTATTATCCATTCTTTGCATACCTGTGGTTTCCACTTGGTTGCTATTACTGATAATATGACAAAAGCTTTAACCCTAAATTAACATAACCTCTTCAGCATCTGCACCAGCTTTCCAAATGAGCATTATGACTTACAGATATTCTCCTGTCTTTTCCCCATACTCTTGAAAATTATTTGAATAGAAACAATCAGTAAGTGCTCCAGTTGAACCTGTCTCCACCACACCTCTAGACAGGCCAAAACCACCAATTGTGTGAAAAGTTTTTTTTTGTTACATCAAATTTGCTACTTTTGCAAAACACGTTCTGTGCCCTTGTGTTCTCGATCATTTAACAAGCAGGGACAGTTTCCTCTCCATCTACTTTATCCAGACCTCTTATTTTGAAAATGTCTGTCAGATCTTTCAGGGCAGCACAGTGGCTCACACTGCTGCCTCACAGCGCCAAAGACCCAGGTTCGATTCCAGCCTTGGGCGACTGTGCCTGTATGGAGTTTGCACGTTCTCCGTGTCTGTGTGGGTTTCCTCCCACAGTCCGAAGATGTGCACATTAGGTGGATTGGCAATGCTAAATTGCTGACAGTGTCTACGGTGGGAAATGCAGGCATAGGATAGGAGGTGGCTCTGGGTGAGATGCTCTTCAGAGGGTCAGGGTGGACTCAATGGGCCAAATGGCCTACTTCCACAATGTAGGGATTCTATGAATTTTCTCACCCTTTTAAGGAAAAGATTACCAATTCTCAATCTATCTACAAAACTGAGATTTCTCAACCCTGGAATCATCGTTGGAAGCTGCTTCTGCACTCCCCCATGCATTCACATCCTTGCCATAGTGCTGTGCTTAGAACTGTACACATATTTCAGCAAAGGACTAACAAGCCTTTATTTTAAAGAAAGTTCAGCACAACTTCCTTGCTCTTGTACTCTACAACCCTATTAATACTATATAAGCCCAAGATAATACATACTTTAATTCCTTTCTCTATCTGTCCCACCACCTTCAATGATCTATGCACACTTACACTCAGGTCCCTTTACTCCTGCATCCTACCAAAATGTATCACCTCACTTCTCCACATAGAGATTCATCTGCCACTTATCCACTCACTCCACCAATTTGTCTATATCATGTCCTTTTGGAGTTCTACACTGTCCTCACAATTAAAACAGTTTCTAACTTCTGTATCTTCTGCAAACAATTTAATTATTCCTTAAACACCAACCTCTCTCTCATTAGTATTTAAACAGAAAATTCAAATATCCCCATACTGACCCCTAGAGAACTCCACCGCAAACCTTGCTGCAGCCCCAAAGAAAACTCAACTACACACCTATTCACCTACTCAGAAAATTCAAACCAAATTTGTTAGATATAATCTCCCTCTTGCAAAGCTATGCTGACTATCCTTGATTAATCCTTGCCTCTCCAAGTGGAGATTAGTATTTTCCCCTCAGGATTTTTTCCAATAGCTTCCCTACCATTGATGATCAGACTCATTGGCCTGTAGTTTCCTGGTTTATCTCCACCACCCTTTTTGAATAATGGTATGATGTTATCTGTCCTTCAGTCCTCTGGCATCCCACCTGTGGCCAGAGAGAATTGGAAAATTAATGTAAGAGCACTTGCAATATCCTCCCTTGCTTCTCATAGCACCCTTGCATACATCTTATCTGGATCTGGGGATCTATCCATGTTCAAGACCACTAAAATCATGAATACCTCATCCTTTTCGATGCTAATTTGTTCAAGTGTCTCACAATGATTTCTAGACTGGCACTGTCCTTACTGCTGTGAATACCGAAGCAAAGTACTCATTTAAAGCATCAGCTTCTTTACTGGCTCCCACACAGATTGCCATTTTCATCCCTAATGTGCTCTACTCTTTCCCTAGTTAATTTCTTGTCCCCAACATACTTATAAAGCACCTTTAGATTTTCCCCAAATGTTACCCACCATTGTTTTTTCAATGGTCCCTCATTATGCTCCTAATTTCTCTTTAAATATCATCTGCACATTCTATGGCACTGTTCCAGGGCATCTGCTGTTTTGATCCTTCAGTATCAATCATATACAAGTCTGTTTTTTTTTCCCCAAATTGAGTCCTGTATATCACTTGACATCCAGGGCTCTCTGCACTTGTTGGTCACTCTTTCACCTTTACAGGAACATGTTGGCCCTGCACACAATTACCCTTCAAATGCCTCTCACTGCTCTAAAATAGATTTTCCTACAAGTAGTTGCTACCAGTCCACTTTGGCCAGATCCTGTTTTACCTTATTAAAGATCAGCCTCCCCCCAAGTTCAGGGCCACCATTTCCATTCCAGTGTTGTCCTTATCCAATTACTTTAAATTTTATTGAATTATAGTCATTACTGAAATGCTTCTCAACTTGCCCAGCTTCATTCCTTAAAATTAGGTCCAGTAACAACCCTTCTCTTGTAGGGCTTTCCATATGCTGGCTTAAATGCTCTCCTGGACAAGTTTTAAAAATTTTGTTCCCCACCTCCTAGGATTTTCACACTTTGACTATGACAGTTAACGTTGAGGAAATTGAAATCTCCTAGTATTATCACCCTCTTATTTTTACACATTGAGATCTGCCTACATTTCTTTTTCTCCTTGTTTTGAGGGTTATGGTACACCCCCAAGGTGACTGCCCCCATTTTTGTCTTCAAGTTCCACCCATATGGTACATTTGAGGAACCTTCTAAAATGTCAGCCCCTTCTTACTACAGTAATTGACACCTCGATCAATATTGTAACATCCACATTTTTTTAAACCACCCACCTTGTTGAAAGATTTTATTCTGCAAAATATTGAACTGCCAGCTCTGTTCCTTCCTCAATCATGTCCATGATAGCAATTATATCACACCCTCAACACATCTACTATATTTGCAATACTCCTTTTCTACTAAACATGAAGGCACATCATGGCCAGAGAGCATGAAGAAAGCCATATTCTCTACGTTGCTGGGTTTAACTTGTTGCTTTTTAAAAATGCCGCCCAGCCATACCTTAAGTAGACTATGTTTTAATTGCCTTCTAGGCTGACTTGGTTCTTCTTCTATACTTGTCTATGCATCAGCGCCTATTGTAACTCCTCTCTGCATCCCATTCTCCTGCCGACTTAGTTTAAATCCCTACCAACCACACTAGCAAACCTCCCTGCAAGGGTATTGGTCCCATTCCAGTTCAGGTGCAACCCAATGGACTTCAACAGGTCTCACTTTCCACAGAAACAAACCAATGATTTAAGAATCTAAAGCCCTCCCTTGTGCTTCAACTCTTCAACCATGCATTCATCTATTCACTCCACCTATCCCTATATCACTAGCATGTAACAGGGTAATCCAGAGATTACAATCTTTGAGATCCTGCTTTTTAGTCTGCTACCTAGCTCCCCAAATTATTGTTGCAGTCCCTCATCCCTCTTTCTACCTACATCATTGGTCCCAACATGAACCATGATCACCTCTGACTGTTTGCTCTCCCCCTTCAGGACGTCCTGAAGCCAGTGACACTTGACCCTGGCCCAAGGAGGCAACACACAATGTCTACCTGTACTTCTCATTATTGAATCACCTACCGCTATTGTTCTCCCTCCCTGTACAGCTGCAATCCCCAGAGGAATCATCACACGCTCCATTTCCTAACATACAAAATAAGTTTGAGAGAGATGTACCCTGGGGCTTTGCTGACTACCCATAAGCCACCCTTCTTTTGACTGATGGTTACCCACGTCCCCTCTGACTGCAGTTCCTTAAGCTGCAGATAACATCTAAAAACGTACCATCCACACAAGTCTCAGCTTTGTGGGATGCACTGCTGTGTCTCCATCCGATGCTCAAGGGGATCGAAACCATTCAAAATGCCAGGAACTTCCAACATGCCTACATACTGTAAGTTGTATGACCCACAGGCCTGCGCTCCCCTGTCAGTTTGTCTTAGTCTTAAACTGACTCCCTTTACGTTAACTTTACTCTCTTTCCCTTGTCCTACTTTAATTTATATTACTTTATTACATTGCACCTGCCAAACGGTCCCTAACAGCAGTTTCTTACCAGTCAATTAACTTAAGAGTTTCTGTGATGTCATTGGTTTTGTTCAGCAAGACTGACTGCAGGACACTCTTCCTGGATTGCTTCATTGAGATGCAGACTGCATGACACTCTTCTCAGAGTGCTTCACTGCAACACTGTCTGTAGGATGCTCTTCCTTTTGATTTTTTTCTCCCCCTTTACCTTAGAATAAAATGACAATGATGGAGCTCCTTAATTTTTTCTTTTCTCCCGAAAGATGTTTTAAAAGATTAGAATTTATTTATTTTCTACAAAGTATGAAAGTACATCACAGCCAGAGGGCATGAAGAAAACCACATTCTATATTTGTGGGCTTAACTTATTTCTTTTAAAAATAGCCAATCTTGCTGAACTTAAAATGGCTGAGACTGATCACCATGGTTTTTGATCAAAAAGGTTTTCACTGTGGATTTATTTTCAAATAATTGGAAATCAAAACCAGTGTTTAAGGAACATCCTTCAGCCTACCTTCAGGAAAGGTCAGAAATAATAAAAAAAAAAAAACAGGAAAGGAGTAAATCAATGTATTGCTGTCTCAGACTTAAGATGGGAAAAGCAATCAATTTAAAACTAGCACTATGTCCCCTTTGCCTGTGACAATCCCCAATAATTGTCAACTCTACTTAAAGTAAAGCCACAACACAAGGAGAATTTAAATTTCCAGTTTTAAAGTGACATAAGACAGTTGTAAGTGGAAAAAAAGTTTCTAAATGATTGACACACTTCATAAAAGGTGGAAAATTTGCATTCTTTTAAAACTTAGTTTCCTTAGCTCCCAATTAGCTAGATATTCCTTTGTTGACAAGCTATTTTTGGCAACCACATTCACTCTCCTTTGTAGCCAGTCCCTTCTTCACCCCTCTCCCCCTCTGCAATCACCTGCTACTCCCCTGCCCTCCACCCTTGCAGCTACTGGCTTCTTGTCTTCATCTTCTCCCATTTTGTAGACATTTCTGCCCCCTCCCAATCTAACCAATCACTGTCACTTCACCCAACAGACTTATCCTCCCCCGCCCCCCTCACCAGGCTTGTTCACCCCTGAAACTTGCTTTTCACCACTCCTTCAATATCAGCTATTTCCTTCCCTCACTTGCTGCTGGTAGGTTCATCATTGAGCCAATAAGCAGCAGTTTGGGGAATGCAATAGCCTGTTATTGGAGGAGTAACTTTTCAAAATTTCTCGGTTCCATTTCTTGGTAACTTTTCTGACTTCTCCCCGTGATCTATTTGGCCACTTTCAAGGATGACTTTGCCCACTGCATCCCCGTAAATTTTGAGCTCTTATTCCTGCTGGATCTATCATTTTTTTCTTAATTATAAAAACAAATTCATACAAAAAAAAAGACTAAAATAGCACCACATCAAGGATTGCTTCAGCAGTAATGTGAGATGAAGTCAGAAAAAAGGTCAATTTGAACTGAGCTAAAAAATAAAAATTGATGCAGGAAAGGGTAACATAGCATTGAAGGCTTTGTACATAATTGTATTTTCCTTAAAAGGGCATTCATGTTAGTAACAGCAAACTGAAAAGTTAGTCAAGCTCTGATCTATCACAGTAGATAAGGTGGGAATCACATGTAGCCTAGTTGATCCACCCAGAAACATGACCCTAGAATGACAACACGAGCCAAGACGACCAATCGAAGACTAATTGTTTTATGTATGAATTATAAACTATCAAAAAGTGAAATACCTCTTTAACCCATGTTAGAGAAACACAAAACTTGGTCATGTGATAGAAACTGGGTGGTTCTAACATTTGCCAAATGTATGATCACTATACAATGTCTAGAGACTGCAACTAGAGTCTTGATTACTTGAGCGAGTATTCGCAGAAGTTCCTGCTTGCAAATACTTATTAGAAAATCATGAGTCAAACAATTAGGATTTTCTGAAATCATTTCTCACTATTCTTGCCTTCATTCTCTCTTTTTTGCAGACATTTCTGCTCCATTCCCATCTAACCACTTACTTATCACTCACTCGCTGCTGGTAGATTCACCAGTGAGCCAATAAGCAGCAAGTCAGGGAGTGCAACAGTCCATGACTGGAGGAGGAGCTCTTCTCAGTTTTAGTTCTACGTGGTTTCACAATGTGTAGTTGAAAAAAAAACTCCTGGTCAAAATAATTTGGCATAATAACTACAACAATAAAACAAAATATATTTCATACAATTTTTATTTCACAAAAACTGACCATTTAGTCCATGTGACAAAATGATTAGTGAATCATTACCACAGTCAGCTTCACAAAATTAAAATGGTCCACATTGCTATGCTCATCCCGGAAATAATTTGTACAAACATATTATGATTTTACGCGTGAATAAACTAAATGTTAGAATCTTCATTAAAGTGCTTCCATATGGAGATCCCATTGAGCCAGCAAGGAATGTTCCTTTAAAACATGTGAATTATTAAAATGTCTGTGAAAACATTATGCTCACTTCAAAATTCATAATCCATAACAGATTCCCAATGTGAATCAATTGAGCATAAGGTATTTATTCTTTTGTTGAAAATGCCTTCAGAAGGATGTCTGCTGCCAAACCAGGAGTTATATCGCCACTGACAACCTTATCTTCTATACTTGGAATCTGATTTCTGACAGCTGGATGGTTGCAGAAGTATTCTGTAACATTTTCTTTAATCAGACTCCACATCCACACTTTTTGTTGCTTTTGTCTTTTTATTTGCAACTCACCACTTTCTAATAATGTGGCCTTGAATTTTTCTATTTTCTCCCAGAGTTCTGGAATGCCTTCCCCAGTTTTTGAAGACACACGGGTCACCTGAAAAAGAAAGTAAGTACATAAGAAATAGGGGCAGTAGGCCATTTACCCCCTCGAGACAGTCCTACCATTCTAAAATATCATGGTAGGCCTCCCAAGGCCTCAACTCTTCTTTTATGCCAGTTTCTCACAACCCTCAACTCCCGGTTCAAGATTCCTTCACTAATGGAAGCATCTCAACATCTAACTGGGCAAGCCCCTTCAGAATCTTGTATGTCACAATAAGGTCACCCTCATTCTTCTCAACTCTAATGAATGAAGGCCTAATCTATTTAGTCATTCTCATCAAGTCAACTCCTCCACCCAGGAATCAGCCTAGTGAATCATTTGTGAACCACCTCCAATGCTAACATATCTGCTCTTAAATATAGGGACAAAAACAGTACTCCAGGTGTGGCCTCACTAACACTGTATGGTTGTGATAAGACTTCCTTCATTTTTAAACACCAATCCCCTAGGAATGATAGTCAAAATTCAAATTTGCCCTCCAAATTACTTACTGTACCGGCATGCTTTTTTTTGCGTTGCATGGTTGAGAACACCTATATCCCTCTGCTGCACTTTTTGGAGCCACTCTTCATTTAATCAAAAGGCAGACTTTGTTATTGCCTTCTAAAGCATGACCTCACTTTCCTGAATTTAAACTCCATCTATTGGGTTTTTGCCATTCCCTCATTCTGTCTACATACCACTGTAGATTCCTTATGTTGCTATTACAACATACCCTTCCCCAGTTTTAGTATTAGGAGGAAATTTGGATAATTTACTCTGCCCCATGTCCAAGTCATTAATATAGATAGTAAAGATGTCCACTAGTTACATATTGCCAACCTAAAAAAGACTCACTAATTCCAAGTATGTCTTCATTAATCCATGATAATACATGACCCTTAACACCATGTGTCCTGTCTTCTGCTTTCCTTTCATGTGGTACCTTAATCAAATGCTTTCTGGAAATCAAACTGTATGCAAAGGCCTATAAGAAAAGGGGGAAGGGGCAGGTTGGCCACTGTTGCCTCAGAGCTTATGACCCCACTTGGAAAATGTTGAACTAGAGTCAGTGATATACAGCACAGAAACAGACCCTTTGGTCCAACTCATCGATGCCAACAAGATATTCTATACAAGTCTAGTCCCATTTGCCAGCATTTGGCCCCTATCCGTCTAAACCCTTCCAACTCATGTACCCATCCAGAAGCCTTTTAAATGTTGTAATCGTACCCGCCGCCACCATGTTTTCTGGCAGCTCATTTCCATACATGCATCAGCCTCTGCGTGAAAAAGTTGCCCCTTAGGTCCCTTTGTATTTTTCCCCTCTCACCTTAAACCTATGCCCTCTAGTTTGGACTGCCCCACCCTGGGGAAAAAGCCTTGTCTATTTACCTAACCATGCCTCTCATGATTTTATAAACCTCTATAAAGGTCACCCCTCAGCCTCCGAAGCTCCAGGGAAAATAGCCCCAGTCTATTCTGCCTCTCCTTTTAGTCCAAACCCAGCAACATCCTCAATCTGTTCTGAACCCTTTCACAACATCCTTTCTGTAGGAGGGAGACCAGGATTGCATGCAATACTCCAAAAGTGGCTGAACCAATGTCCTGTATAGCCGTAACATGATCTCACAACTCCTACACTCAATGAACTGATCAATAAAGGCAAGTGCCTTGTTCACTAACCAGTCTACCCGTGACTCCACTTTCAAGGAACTATGAACCTGAACTCCAAGGTCTCTTTGTTCAGCAAAACTCCCCAGGCCTTTACCATTAAGTACATAAGTTGTGCCCTGAACTGCCTTTCCAAAATGCAGCACCTCACATTTTTCAAAATTAAACTCCATCTGCCACTACTCGGCTCACTGGCCCATCTGATCATGATCCCATTGTACTCAGAGGTAACCTTCTTCGCTGAACACTTCACTCTAATTTTAAATGTCATCTGTAAACTTACTAACTATACCTCCTATGATCCCATCCAAATCATTTATGCAAATGACAAAAAGCAGTGGACCCAGCACTGATCCTTATTAACTAAGTGCTGTGTGAAAAGATTCTCTCTCATGGCACATTTACTTCTTCTGCAAATTACTTCAAATCTGTACCCTGTCGTCCTCAATCCTTTAAGGAGTGGGAATAGTTTCACCAAATCTACTGACCAGACCCATCATGATTTTGACTTAACTTCTTCAATCTATCCTGATGATCTTTGTGGTAAAATCTCTTTTCTCGTTGTTTCTGTCTCATTCATTCTGGAGTTCTCAGTTGTCTCCTAAACCTGAGAAATATCTTATCACATCACTAGGATTTAGGAATGCAGCAAAATGGGAATCATGCATGGATTAGTCACAAAGATATACTGCAGTACAAGAAAAGCATGGGATTCAGGTAAGGGAGAGCATAAGGTGAAGTGGCTATGGCCAGAAAGAAGGGATCAAGTTTCTTTCTGAGCACCAATGAACATGAAACTAATTGGACTCTTGTGAAAACCCCTCTCTATCTCACTCACTAAAGTCCTTTAGGGAAATATATCTGCTGTCTTTACCTTGTTTGGCCTACATTTCACCTGATGCATAAAATGTAGTCAACTCTCAAACGATATAGCAAGGTTTTCTTGAACCAAACTGTTATAGAACCACTAAAAAAAAGAATAAAACTGGGTGGACCACTTGGCATCTAACTAAGCACTAGAGGTAGCAATAGCACACCTTGTCCTGTATAACAAAGACCGCCTTGCTAACTATCTAGGGACTTGTGTCAAAGATGATAGTCATACTTATGAAATTGCAGCTTACAGATAAATTAAAATGATTGCAGACTCCTCCATCACAATCCCTGGGAATTTCAGTCAAAAGGACTGACCTGTTAGAGGTGGTGACAAAGTACTGCATGGTGACAAGGGAACTGATCCTGGAGCTCTGAACATCAACTCTGAACCCTGTAATGTCTCAAGGTATCAGGATAAACAAGAGCAAGGCAAACTCCTGACTACCACTTGAAAACATCCCTCAGCTGATAAAGAGTATCCCTCTATACTGAACGTCACTTGAAAGCAATACGGAGGGTAACATGGGCACAGAGTGTACGCTGGGTGGGGGTTTTCAATATTCATCACCAAGATTGGCTCAATGGAACAACTATTCACAAGGGTCACTGAGTCCTGAAGGACATAGCTTCCACACTGGGCCGACAGATGGCAGTGAGGGAATCTAGAGGAAAAAAATCTTACTTGACATCACCTTCACTAATTAACCTGTTGCAGGTGAATTAATCCACAACATTGCTAGTGACAGCACTTGTGGAGAAGAAATCCTACATTCACAGTGAGAATTCTATCATGTTGTACAGCACAATGACCATGCCAGATGGGAAAAATTAACAACAGTTCTAGCAGCTCAAAACTGGACATCCATGAGGGGCGTTAGACCATCAGCAGCAACAGGAGAATTGAATTCAACTATAGCCAGCCACACGATTGGAGACATGTACCTAGTTTGCTAGTACCATCAAGCCAAGAGATGAACCTTGGTTCAGAGAAATGCAGAACACATGCCAGGTACAGTATCAGATGTATCTAAAAATTAGATGCTAATCTGGTGAAGTAAGGACACAGGATTATATGCATACCAAATAGAGGCAGAATGCAGCAGCCAAAAGCAAGGTAGCCCCACATCAAAGGATCAGATCAAAGCTCAATAGTCCTGCCACAATCAACCATGAACACTGGAGAACAATGCTCCATAAACAGTCATATATCAGACTTAAAACATTAATCTTGTTTCTCTTTCCAAAGACACCTGCCAGGTTTGCTGACTTCCTCTAGCATTTTTTATTTTTATTTCTCAAAAAAATGCATTTGGGAATGAGCAACAAATGCTGGCCTTGCCCACAAAATAATTTTTAAAAAAAGGAGTGAAGTGGGGTTCATTGGTACTGATAGTACATTGAAAGGAAACAGCTGGAACGTGAGTGAAATGATTGAATGGAATATGGAATGAATTGATACGATGGATATAGGACCACTGAAGGAGGAAATGTTAGATTAAGGCTGAGATCTGGGAAGGCCTAATCTTGGACTACAGCACAGCTCCCATTTGAGAGTAAGTTAAGAGATAATATTTCAGCGTTTCAAGGTGGTAACTGGGAGCAGATGAGGTGCTGAAATGATCAAAGAGACTGTGAACATCATTTACTTGAAATGAGAATCTGAACACTGTACAACCCCCAAGTCCTGCTGGAGATCGGGTTTAGGGATGGTACTAAAATTGCTTACATCAAAAAAAAAAGTCCATTCAAAAATGTCACGCTGAGCATAGCAATATGAACATACAAAACAGAAAATGTAGGCCACTGGCCCTTCAAGCCTGCTCGCATTCACTAAGATCAGGGCTAACCATTTCATGTTTCAAATTCCACATTCACATACACCTGATTTCGTTGCCTGACAAGTAGTTATCCTATGTCTCAAACGATCAATGAGGCAAGGTCATTGACAGAGGGTTATAATGTCTCAGAGAAGAAATTTCTGTCAGTCCTGAAAAGGCACCCCCTAATTTTATAACAGTGGCCATAGCTATTGACTGACCCACAAAAGGAAACAAGATTAGTCTGTCCAGCATATCCTCATAAGACAACTTATTCCAGGCATCAATATAGTAAACCTCTTCTGAGCCCTTACCAATATGTTTACATCTTTGTTTAAAAGAGGCAAAAACTGCACACGGTATTTGGGATGAGGCTCACCAAAGCCACGTACAACTGAACACCATCTTTCTTACTTTTATGTTCAATTTCACTCATAAATAAAGGAGAGCATCCCATTAGTCTCCTTGATTAGATGTTGTACTCAGAGTAAGTGCATGTATTTGCGATGCAAGTACCTAAATCATTAATTGTGCAAAAACTAATTTACATTATAAACTTATAAATTGTTTAAAGAGAAATCAATAGTTTTTAAATTCTGCACTTGAAGGCTTTCGAACAGGCTTATTTTCAAAAGGGTGCGTTGTGCGAGCAGCCTAAGCAAGAACTGGTTGAAACTAACCTCAGTTACTGAGTGAGGCAGGCCCTGTGTGTTTGGAATATATACAAGTAGCCAACCTAGTGTAACTGAACACAAAAGTGTGACTCACAATAAAGTGCGGAATTAACCATCTTATGGAGTTCAGTGGAGAAAGAACCAGAGGTGCTTGGTTGACTATTGCCCTCAAAAAACAAAAAAAAAAAAACAGCTGACTGGTGAGTATTCTAGTCTTTAAATGTGGAAGTAAAACTACAGTTTGTTTCTAGGTTTCTGACCTTTTTTCTCCTCTTACAAATAACATTTTTAGGTATAAGATTGAAATTAATGCTGATATTAAAACGGTGGCCCAGTGGTTAGCACTGCTGCCTCACAGCGCCAGGGACCCAGGTTCAATTCCACCCTCGGGCGATTGCCTGTATGGAGTTTGCACATTCTCCCAGTGTCCGCGTGGGTTTCCTCCGGATGCTCCGGTTTCCTCCCACAGTCCAAAGATGTGCAGGCTAGGTGGATTGGCCAAGCTAAATTGCCCGTAGTGTTCAGGGATGTGTAGATTAGGTGGGTTATAGGGGGATGGGTCTGGGTGGGATGCTCTGAGGGTCGGTGTGGATTTGTTGGGTTGAAGAGCCTGTTTCCACACTGTAGGGATTCTATGATCTATGATCATAATCTAGTAAAGTGTGAAAAACAGGGATACTAGAATGAATTTAATTAATCAGAGATAGTAGGAACTGCAGATGCTGGAGAATCCGAGACAACAAGGTGCAGGGCTGGATGAAC
>NC_063332.1:134129676-134152533 GCF_021869965.1 Rhincodon typus | reverse complement strand
AAGTCACAAATGCAAGGCTATCACCACCAATAAGAGACAATCTAACCGGCCCTTGATATTCAGTGGTGTTACCATCATGGAATCCTCCACTATCAACATCCTGGAGTTACCGTTGACCAGAAACTCAACTGGATTCACTACAAACACAGTGGCTACTAGAGTAAATCAGAGGCTAAAATACTGCAGCAAGTAACACCTCCTGACTCCCCAAAGCTTGTCCACCACCTACAAGGCACAAGTCAGGAATATTCCCCACTTACCTGGATGAGTGCAGCATCAACAATACTTAAGACAAAGCAGACTGCTTAATTGGGACTACATCCTCAAGCATCCATTCTCTCAATCACCTCTGCTCAGTAGCAGCAGTTTACACAAGATTCACTGCAGAAATTCAACAAAGATCCTCAGACAGCATCTTCCAAACCCATGACCACTTCCATCTAGAAGGACAAGGGCAGCAGATGTATGGGAACAGCACCCCAACTTCAAGGTCTCCTCTAGGCCAATCACCATCCTGACTTGGAAATATATTGCTGTTCCTTCACTGTCACTGGGTCAAAATCCTGGAATTATCTCCCTAATGGCATTGTGGGTCACTTGTGACTGCAGTGTTCGAGAAGGCAGCTCACCATCACCTTCTCAAGAGCAACTACGGACAAGCAATAAATGCTGGCCAGCCAGCAGCACTCTCATCCCACAAAATGAGCAGGAAAAAAGGTACGATAATGAAGACATGTACAAAACGCATTAATCATAAATGACTTTAATCTTAATATAGATTGGGAAAACCAAATGGGCAAATGTAGCTACGAGGAAGAATTCAGAGTGCATTTTGGACAGTTTCCCAGAACAATATGTTGTGGATCCAATCAGGGATCAAATGATTTTGAATATGATAATATGCAATGAGGCAGGCTTAATAAATGATTTCAGTAAAAAATCCTCTGGGCAACAGAGACTGTAACATGGTAAAGTTTAGCATTCAGTTTGAGAGTGAGTAACTTGGGTTGGAAACAATGTAACTAAACTTAAGTAAGAACTACAAAGGAATGAGGGCTGAGTTAGTGGAGTGGACTGCGAAAGAAGTTCAGCATGATGGCAATCTGTAACTAGTGGACTGCCACAGGGATCAATGCTGGGCCACAATTATTTATAACATAAATCAATGATTTGGATGACAGAGGTGAATGTACTATAGCCACATCTGTGGATTACAAAAATAGGTGGTAAGGCAAGTAGTGAGGGTGACACAAGGAGTCAACAGAGGGATATAAAGGGAATTGGCGAACACTTGGCAGATGCAATATAAATGTAGGAAAATGTGCACTGTGGCTGGAAAAATAGAAGAACTGAATATTATTTAAATAAGGAAAGTTCCAGCCAGTGGAATTTGGCAATTCCAGTGCAAAAATCACAAAGTTGGCATCCAATTGCAGCTCATAATAGGAAAGGCAATGGACTGCTGGCCTTTATTTCAAAGGGAATGGAGGAGAAAAAAAATAGGGAGGTTTTGCTAAAACTATACAAGACACAGGTAAAACTATAAACAATCTGGTCCTTTTATTTAAGGAAGAATATATTGGAATTGGATGCAGTCCTGAAAAGTTTCATTATGTTAATCCTGGGTATGGAGAGATTTCCTTAGGAGTAGAGGTTGAATAAGTTGAGCTTGTACACATTGGACTTTGAGAGAAAGACAGGAGATTTTGTTGAAACAAAGATTCACAGGGGGCTTGACAGGGGAGATGCAGACAGGCTGTTTCCCCTTTGTGGGAGATTGTCAGACCAGAGGGCATAATGTCAGAGTCACGAGTTAACCACTTGTGACAGAGAAGAAGAATCTTTTTCGGAGGGTGGTGAATCTATGGAATTCTTTACCATAGAACATACCGTGATGAAAGGCACATATTTTAAATATATTTTAGTTTTGGAATTTGGATTACAAGATAGGTGTAAGGTGAATGTTGGTTATTTCTGTGAAGGATTTTCTTTAAATAAAATGGTCAGTGTCCTTTTGAAACAGTGACCTAATCTAGTATTTGTCACACAGCAAGTGACTACAAATCCTGTGGTTTTAATGGAAAGATGTTTATATTGGTAGGCTAGGAAAATTAGAGTAAACATGCAGAACCAGTTTGTTTTTAGTTCAGAAGAATTTAAGACAAGTTTTTTTATTTGAGTTCAATTCAGAAACAAGTTTTTCTGCTCAGTTCCCAAGATTCCAGTGTTGAATTTAGAAGTTTAGTCTCTTTCCTAGAAAGTTTAGGACAGTTCAGACAACAGTTACTTAAGAGTTTAGCTTGTAAAACTTCCAAACATGAGAGTTTAGTTAGAAATCTACAAATTATTAGCACCGAGAAACATTAGGCTCTCTGATTCTGCAGACTACGTTTCTGGGGGAGGCGATGGCCAAGTGGTATTATCGCTGGACTATTAATCCAGAGACCCAGATAATGCTCTGGGGACCCGGATTCGAATCCTGCCGTGACAGATGGTGAAATTTGAATCCAATAAATATCTGGAATTAAGGGTGTAATGATGACTGTGAATCCATTGACGATTGTTGGAAAAACCCATCTGGTTCATTATTGTCCTTTAGGGAAGGAAACTGCCATCCTTACCTAGTCAGGCCTACATATGACACCAGATCCACAGCAATTTGGTTGACCCTTAACTGCCCTCTGGGCAATTAGGGATGGGCAATAAATGCTGCCTAGCCAGCGATACCCTCATCCCGTGAATGAATAAAAAAAAAAAATTTGTGGAAAAGATATTTATCGCAAACTTCACCCCTATGCAGCATCCTGACCACGCTACTGATGAAACTAACTCAAAATTATGAGCAAAGGCAAAGGCTTCTTTTATCTCAAAACACTGTAGCAGAATTTCTCACTAGAAATTTTCAGAACTATTCAAAATGCTTGACTTTTGATACCAAGTAGAATGTATGCTAGAAATAGAGTTGTACCTTATGTCACACACTAATCTTGAAAATATCTGTTCTCATAGAACAAGCTTATCCAGGAAGTTCTGCTGAAAGCCTCAGATACTGGATCAGCCAACCTTCGAACGAACATGAGCAACCCACCAAATAACTGGTGTGAGAGCCACTGCGGAAGTTATGCTTTCATCAACAAGGTGCCTGTTTCAGCCAATTCTTTTCAATTTTTTTGTAGGCTGGGAAACTTTCAAGTACTGCTTACTGATTTAACAGATTAATTAACATCAGTTCTTAAAAATTCTTCACTATTCCTTGCATGAAATAGGAGAGAATCTGCATAACTGAAACCCTAATACGCTCGCAGGGTTGAATTATAATTTTGCAGTACACAGTGGACAGAATAACTCCAAAGTAACCTGCAGGGAGCCAAGGAGCAAGAGCTCAAATGCTGATGCAGTTTTGTACATCCATTGTACACACCACTATGATGATCTGGGCTTCAATCTAAAAAGGGCTGAAGATGCAGGAGGTAACAAGGGAACTTTACAGTCAGTTTTCCCATCGGTGAGAGAAACACATCTTTGGTTCATCAGCAAGAGGCAGCTGACAGTAACAGACAAGATAATAGTTGAGATGGTGAACCATCATTGCCTTCCAGTCACCTCCCTCAGAATTATGAGGGAGATAGTAGGAGCTGCACATTAGCGTCAATGCCAGATGGCTGGCATCACCTGGGTCAAAAAGGGGATGAATGCAAGTCTCAAGATGCCCAACATTAACACCCAGCAGCTTGCTGCCATAACCTCTGACACTTAAAGTTCAACAGTTCAAGATTTTCAATGCAGTGGTGACTACGTATGGGCACCAGGACACAACTGGTTAGATTGTAAAGGACACAATGGAGCAGTTCTGCATGGTGTTATGAGAGAATTAATATACCTCCCTTTCTTCCCTCGACTATAATGCCTCTTCCAAATCGAAGTCAGTCATTGATAGCTTCAATTGAAAGCCATTTATACAGCAGTGTGATTTAAGATTCACAGACAGTTGCAGAAAAATTCTGTTGCTTGGTATATTTCAAAAGGTATCCCAAATGACAAAAAGAATGCACACAAGGAAGCAACTGCACCAACAGTAAATGGAAAAAAAAATGGCGTGACAGCTCTCAACTGTAGGGAAAAAAACCTAACTTACAAATTTTGACAATCTAAGTTTCAATGACTTTGACTTTAAAGCACGTAGTCATGAATGAGAGTTGTAATGCAAAGGGCCATACAAGCTTGGATTGTAGTATTAGAAAAAGCAGATCTTTCTACCACAGAATCAATTTTTAATGCCTGGATGTATCTACCTAATTGAATGATATTTATGCAATAAAGGAGAAAATGCTTAAGTGCATGGCAAAGGTCAGTTCACATGTTCAAAATATGGAATATATTCTATTTTCTAATGAATGTCATGGGTGAACAGAATGAATACGAAATTTTGAAAAGCAGTCTATTTGTTAGATGCAATAAAAAAATTAGACTTTGCATTTGCAGGGGCAAAAGTGGTTTCTTTAAATGTCCTGAATAAAGATCTGTGGAGCACAGAAGCTTCAAAGAGAGAGTAAAATGTGCCTTTGGTACAGATCTACAGTTTGAAGAAAACTAAATATGTAACCGGTAGCTGCTATTTTATGGCACAGAACTTACGCTTTCCTGTCAATAAAAAGTATTAAAGTGGTTCATGAGCAAGTCTAGGAAAGTGTACATAGTCCACACTTAGCACACATTACCTTTGGCTTCCAGTTCTTTGACCGATTACGAAGCAATTTCAGCGCACTTGTGTATTCAGCTTGCATCCTTCTAGCTGGAACAAGGAGGTCTCCATCAGCTTTTGTTATAACAACTAAATCTGCCATCTCTATTATACCACGTTTAATACCCTAAGGAACAAAAAAATTGAATTACTTTGGTATAACAAACTTCACCACAGAGGAAATGGATAGATTTTTATTTTTATATATTTTTAAAGTCCAGTCCTCTTTAATGATTTTCTCTCCACCTGTGTTTTGAAGGAACATGCTTAAATTAATCCACCTATAATATACATTCTTGGCCATTAATTATCTAAGAGCTTGGGCAGTGGGATTGACAGGCTACTCAACTAGTTGAGACATCACAGCTGAACATACATGGTTCATACTTTATAGAACACAATTAATATTCACACATATGCAATTCCTCGATTGTAACTATTGATGGGAATGCTTACTGATTTTCCTCTCCCCAACTTGGGCACAGATGTCAACTTTTATTTTCCACATTATATTAGGTGAGATGTGCTAATTTAACAGCTAATTTACTGGGAACCCCTTTAAGTCACTTGGGAACCTACAGGAACCACTTAACTTGAATTTGGAAGCAAAGCTATTGCTCAATGATGTGCAAGCAAGCAACAGCAGAATGTCTGAGGCTCTGACGCAAAGTGTAAAATTTTTGGAGGCTTCAAATTTAAAGTTGTAATTCTTTTCCTTTCTTTGTTTCCCTGTTGCACCCCAATTTCACTTCCAGGAGTGCACGTAATGTTCTTGTCTATGAAATGTTCCAATGCTGCCATGCACACTTCTGTGTTCCTTATTAACAGATTTGTTTTTATTGGGCAAGGCTGATTTTACACAATACCCTTTACTCTTCCCCAGAATCGAAAGCAATTTGCCACTTTCTGACAACAACCAGACAATTTCTTCAAAGTGCATCTCATTGCTCGTCAGCCTAATGTCCAAGTAACTTTGCACGAATATCTTCGGGATAACATATATAATTCTAATTGAGAGGAAGAGCTTACTCATCACATTTCTAGTTTCTAATTTTAGAACTGATAACTTAAAGAATCATCTACACATATTAGTGACACAAATCAGTAAAATACAAGCTTGACATGTTTAGCAATGTCGATGGGGAAAGAAAATATTCACACACTACCTCTGAAACACAACTGCCCCCACATTTTAGAAAAATGTCTGTAAATTTCCAAAATTCTAACTTGGTGCTGAAATCCTTTCTAGGAATATAATTTAAACTGTCAATTTAACATGTCTTACAAAAATTTTAAAAAGTGTTTACATTAATACCCTGCTGAATTCATTTAATCAAAATTAAATGTGCACAACTGAAATTATATTTTTATTAGTTTAAAACAATGAGGTCAATATGGATTCATTCTACAAGTGGGCAGGTACTGGCATACAGTCCAACGAAACTTGGGTAAATAAAAAATTAAAAATTATCAAGTGATTATAATCAAGATTTAAAACAACAAAAGTAATGCAAGAATTAACTCCACATAAACTCTCCAACAACTTTCCAAACGATTCATTTGATTTTATACAAAAACTACAAAGATACTGCAGGTTTGAGTCATATTACATGCCAAGTATCAGGCAAAGCATTTTAATTAGTCTCAGAATCTCTCAATCAGGGACAGGGAAAGGTAGGAAAAATACAAATGCAACAATATAATCTCAAAGGTGAGGCCATAACTTAAAAGAAAAGTAAGGGTACCTGTGCAATATCGGCAGAGTTTTCAACACAAATCAACTCAAAATCTCAAGTTTATTCTTGCTCCCTTCCTTTCAAATGCAATGAACCCAAACAATTTTGAAATATTTGTTGGGTTTTTTTTCTTTATTCATTCACGGGATGAGGGCATCGCTGGCTAGGCAGCATTTATTGCCCATCCCTAATTGCCCAGAGGACAGTTAAGAATCAACCACATTGCTGTGGGTCTGGAGTCACATGCAGGCAAGACCAGGTACGGATGGCAGTTTCCTTCCCTAAAGAACATTAGTGAACCAGATTTTCTGACAATTGACAATGGATTCATGGTCATCATTAGACTGTTAATTCCAGATATTTATTGAATTCAAATTTCACCATCTGCCATGGCGGTATTTGACTCTGGTCCCCAGAACATTATCTGGTCTCTGGATTAACAGTTCAGCAATAATACCACTAGGCCATCATCTCCCCTCCAATAATGGTAGTAATAACTTAAATCAAAAAGAACTTGACAGAGTTTCTATTTTGTCTAAATTCCACAAATCAACCATTAATTCATTAAAATATACAACAGCTTGCATCTCACCTGCAATTCATCTCCTCCTACGGGTGGAATGAATAATATCAGCATATCCACCATGTCTGCTACTGCAAATTCAGACTGGCCCACGCCTGCAAAGAAGGAAAAGAAAACACCACACTGACACTGTTGCATTGAATATGTTCTTGTAAAAATATATTATGAGTAGGATAGGCCATTCAGCCAGTCGCGCTTGCTCTGCCATTTAAAATGATCATGGTAGATCAAATACATCAATACTTTTTACCTATACCGTTTTATAACCTTTTATGGGATGATCAAAAAAACGTATCAACCTCTCCATTAAATAAGACAGCCTCCTCTGGGGTGGAGAATTCCAAAGAAATTCTCATCTGTGCTAAATGGCATCCCCCCATTTAATTGCAGGGTAAATATCTTGCCTGTATCTAGCTTGTCTATTCCTTTAAGTATTTTGTAGGTTTTAATGACATTACCTATCATTTTTCAAAATTCTATAGAGAATACAGGCACACCATTAAGCTTTAATCAAAATGCACTTTATTCTTATAAGACTGTTAAAGAATAAGGAGAATTGGTATAGCTTTACTGTTGAAATACTTAAGAAGGTTATGTATTATTTAACCACTAATCATCAACTGTTTCAATATAGGCAGCATCCCATAAATACACCCTTGGCAAAGACAAAGACAATTTAGCAACAGTTATTATTCTCACGTGCTGTCTCTCCTAACCAGTAAAATAAAACAACAAAAAGAAATAATCTGCCCTTTTTAATTTTTTAAACACGAAGCCTCTCTGTCTAAGTCTTCACTCTAGCAGCAGAGAACAAGCTTTCAGCTCCAGCAGCCAGCAAAAACCTGCACCACTAGCTGAAAGCAAAACTAAAGTCTTCGATTCCGTGTGAGCTTGACCCCACCCACTCATGATTCTTTGTCTTACTTTAGGGGGAAAAAAATACCATTGAGAACTCAAAGATAGTAGGAACTGCAGATGCTGGACAATCTGAGATAACAAGGTGCAGAGCTGGATGAACACAGCAGGCCAAGCAGCATCAGAGGAGCAGGAAAGCTGACATTTCGGGCCTAGACCCTTCTTCAGAAATTTCTATGGAGAATCTATGGAGAACTCAAAGCTATTTACCAACTGCCTTTCTGAAGGAGACATTTTGATATCACTGCGACAACACCCCTCTGCAAGAGAAAGAGGTCAGAATGCGTCTCTTTAAAGGCACAGCATTGTCACAAAACTTTGTTTCTCTCCACAATGGCAATAAAATAAGGTGACCAAAACTGAAACAGTACACCAGGTACAGTCTACCAAGCTCCTGTAGACACTGAAGCTAAATTTACTACTCCTGCTTGGAAATCTTTTTGTGATAAAGACTAAGATTCCATTGGCATTCCTAATGTCTTGCTGCACTTGCATGCTAGCCTTCAGTGATTTACTGGCAGGGACATTAAATCCCTTTGCACATCTACACTTTTCAACCTCTCACCATTTAAGTAGTATTCTACATATCTAGTATTCCTATCAAAAATCGATATTCCTCATATTTTTCCATATTGGTCATCATGTTGCCTAATCACTAAACCTGCCCAAATGCTCTTTTAAAATCATTTTGCATCTCACTCTGCAAATTTGGAAATGTTATATTTGGGTCCCATATACAAATAATTGATATATATTGCGAACTGTTGAGGTCCTAGTACAGATCCTTTGTAGCACCGCAGTCATTACTGTCTGCCAACGAGAATAACCCATTTAATCCCGTTTTCTGTCCGTTAGCCAATCCGTAACCCATGCTGGTACATTATATTTTATAGCATCTGCTTTAATTTTGCTAACCAACTGCCTGTGCCAGACATTATCAAAATCCTTCTGAATGTCCAATCATATTGTAATTTTAGGAGTCAGTTAGCTCAGCTGGCTGGACAGCTAGTTTGCAATGCAGAGCAATTCAATTCCTGCAATGGCTAGTTTACCATGAAGGACTCTCCTACACAACTTCTCCAGGCTAAACCACCACCAGTTGGGTCTTTCTAATGAAAGAGCAAACCTATGGTCCTCTGGGACTACTGTAAAATTTCTTGGCCTTCTGAGGATTTCTGAGAATTTTGAACATTCATCTGAACAGTTTAATATCAAGGTTTAAACGCATCACTTTTAATAATGCAACATTTATATTTATGCTTACATTAGAAAGAAAATTAAAAGTCAAAACCACCATTAGTTCACAATACTGACTGCGTATGTTGATAAATGGGAGTCAGTACTCACATTGGTAAATCAGAAGGTCAAGCACCTTGACAAGAAAGTCAGGATGGGTTCATCCCCTTTCTAGGGCTTGTGTTTATTTTCACAAGTCATTAGTACAGTGCAGAACCAAGGAACGGCTTCAATTGTGGAATATGAAAACTGGCTGTACGTTCCCTTTGTTTCAAAAGCAACTATTCTTCAGAAATGCCTGATTGCGAAAGCACTCTGTAGCATCCTAATGCAATGAAACAGACAGATACATATGCAAGTTCTTTCTTAAAAAAAAGCTGGCAGCAGTGGCACTGTAGGTAGTGTTTGAGTTGAGCTCCTCCACTCCAGGTTGGCCACATTTGTTTTCTCGCTCTCTCTCCCCTTTCTTCATCTTCCTGATGTTGCAGGGAGGCCAGAGCAGTGTTGGCGGTGACTACTGGCTTGTAGGCCTGATGCATGGACTCCTGGAATGGCAGCGGAGTATGGACTCCATCGGTGGCAGGGATTGACTGCAGTGGTGTCAGTGTCCAGAGAGAGGGCTCATGGCTGTGGTAGGCCTGGAGCACGAACCTTGCAGAAGGCCTGGAGCTGTGTTTGGGATCCCAGCTGAGGAAAATAAACTCTATTTAAGTACTTCCTTTTTATTCCTTTGCACTTCAAAATGGTGCTGGATTGTGGTGATAGAACGCTTTTCACTGCATCTCCTTAGATATACGTGACACTAAATGGTTCATCCATCAAGCTAGTATCAATGGAGAAGACTTTCACAACGTAAGTAACAATGATGCATTTTAGAACAGAATTTGAATCAGTTTCATGCACAAAAAGAACGCAGAAGTTCTACAGACCCACAAGAATTATCAATTATTTTTGTAAGGATTCACTAAGGCTCTTTAGACAATACCCTCGAAACCCATGACGACTACCACTTGAAAAGGCAAGGGCAGCAGATACGTAGAAATACCATCACCTGCAATTTCCCCTCCGATCAATTTGCCATCCTGACTTGGAGACACGTCACCATTTGTTCGTTGTCACCTGGCCAAAATCCTGGAACTTCACTCCTAGAAGTACTATACTTACACCAAATGGACTGCAGTGATTCAAATAAGCAGCTCACAACCACCTTGTTAAGGGCAACAAGGGCCAAGCAATAAGCTAATTGTTGCAACACAGGGATAGTAAACTTAACCAAATCAGCCCACTATCACTGGATTCATGACACAGTGAACTTAAAATATTCAGGGAACGTCAAAATTGCTCAACTATTCCTACCAGAGTTTACAAATAACAGATCTTGGACATCAAGTTTAAACCTTAATAATAAAGTTATGGATATAACTTTAGCAGAACACTGATAAACTACACGGCAATCGAATTAATATCCACAACATATGCCCAGTCTGAGTAAAAACTCACTTTCTTGCACCGGCAGACACAGTTACGGGATAAAGTAGAAATGAAAATAAAAGAATCTTAATATGTCAGTTTAATAACCGTTTCAATTATGATCACCAGGCCTTCATGAAATCCTTGGACGATGGTTGTACTGCAGGCACACAGAACTGTGTATTTTGCTTGAATTCCAAAGTCACTAGCCAAAGTAAAATGATTCTGCAGACAGCTGGACACTTTCTACTTGTATTTTATGACAGAGGTTCTTTCTCTCAGAACTTTCAACAAGTTGATAACTGAAGAATAACTTGAGAGAACCAACAAAATTCACAGTCCAGTCAGACAACTTCCAAAACCAAACGGTCTCCAACCCAAAACCCAGTCAGATCCAGTTCACTCTTTGCTTACTTTCTTTATAACATTATGATTGGCTGGCTAGCACCAGACCTCCCTTGATTGATCAATTCAACATCCAACCTGCTGCCAGTTCCTGACCCATCTCAGCGCTGAATCATTCACAGTATTCTGACAGCAGTAAGAAATCTGCATTGTCTTTCCAGGCCAGTTCCCAATAGCAAACATTAGCCTTTTGTGCTCTCTTTTTTCTAAAAAAACAACAAACTGCTGTTTAAAGTTCCATTCTCAACTTCAACTCATTTCCAAACCTAAAAGAACCACAGAGATGGTCTTAACAGAGTGAAGCCCCCATCCCAAGAATAATTTTAAAAGATATAGCGGCCACAAATATGGGAGCATTTGGAACAATTCTACATAAAAACAGTATGTATGGATCATTCAATGCAGCAGTAAATCATTCAATTTCACGCTTCCATAAAGGTCATAATAGACTAGATCCTTAACTGGAGGACGCATATAAAAACAAATGGCTACAAGATAATGTCAGCAGCTGAGAATTCAGTGACAAATAACTTCTCAAAGCCTGTCCATCATCCATAAGGCATACGTCAGAAGCGTGAATGAATGCATCCCACCTGCCTATGTTAGAAGTCACTGGGCTATAACTTCAATCTCGCTAATCTCAGAGTTGGAACAGGATGGACTGGTCAATAAGGAATGTCCTCTAGGCATCGAGTTGTCATGCTTATAACTGCGAGGATAAATTAATGTCCTGCTTTTCTGGTAATGCCCCCATGTAATCCAATAACTGAATTAAGTGGTTCTTCAAAAACTGGTTTGGTATCAAAAAGTACTGGTATGATTACTTGTTCAGGTTTTCCTACCACCTGACATGTATAACATGTAGTGCAGTTCTGTAAAAAAACATTTATGAAGTCCTGGTCATGTAAAATACCTGTTTATCGATACGGAAAACATGAGTATTGTGTATGCTATGCTGTAGGAACTCCATGTGCTCCTCACAATATCTCCTTACGACATTCTTGGCAGTACCACCATCTGATGGACAAGCAAAAACTAAGCCCATTCTTCATCCACAGGTTTTTGAGAATGTCTCCCCTTCCTTACTTCAGTCTCAGCTTCGGTGTGAACAATCTTTGCTAACTTAATTAACTCTGGATCCACTTCCTGAGCTTCAACAAATGAAGACATGTCCAAAACTTCTCTTGAACCATCCTCATCCTTAAACTGAGTTTCAGCCATCACAACACCTGCTTGTGGTACTTACTATTAACTCTTGACAGACTTTGTTTAGCCAATGCTCTGGTCACTACATATGATGGAAATCTGTTAGTATTTCTAGACGCAAATGGATTTTCCACAATTATAGCCAATGGTACGATTTTCACTGCTGCCAAACCATCTCTTAGTAGTAAATCAATTCCATCTATAGGCAATTTCTTTACTACCCTGACTACCGCTAGCCTAGACACTGTACAATGGAACGGAGATATACTCTCTGCCTATTCCATTTACCAATACTTTAAATTTCAACAAACTTTCTGGAAGGAAAACTAAATCCTTCTCCAGAAGGGATCGGAGTCACCCCTGCATCTCTTAGACGAGTTATGTGCTTGAATTCTTCCTTTGAAGGGAAAGAGATTATATTCCCTTTGGAGAAAAACACTCTGTAGATCTCTATGCCCAAAAGCCCTCTAACTTTGTTCCAGCTCACTCGCTTGTATGCCATAAATTGAGCCCCACTATTCTGGGATCATGCTAAATATGAAGTTTATTTTTATGATGTGCAGAGTACCCAAATTTATCTGACTTTCAAACCAAGGTTGCTACAAAATACAGACGAGGTTTCTGCAGTGAACAAGAAATGTTATTTATTAGAAGTTATTTACTTATTGTCAGAAGTAATTACACTATAGCTACAAGTAAAGAGAGATATACTATTGGTACATAACATTACCAACTAAATCACTTATCCCCTTACACATACAAACAGATAATACAGGGAAAATAGATTACTGGTGAGGTAGAAAAACCAGTAAGTCAGTTCAGTGGTCTTTGCTTCACAATTCTGATGTTGAGATAACCTTATTTCAGCTAACCAGTCCCTTGGTGTTCAGTTGTCTCCTTCTGGAAGCTTCCACTGGTTTGCAGGAAGTACAGAACAACTGACTCATTTGAAAAAAGTCAGATTTATTAATTCAAAAGTTACAGCTCACAGGAACTGCTGCTGGAAAGATAACTGGCTTTCTTCAATGTTAAACTTTTGCAGAGAACAGGCAGCTTCTGCTGGAGAGAACAGCGCACCCTTCTATATCTTTCTGTGTGTCTATGTCTCTGTAACTTGTTTCCGGTTCCAACCCGCTCAGTTAGCTGAGAACCAATCAGCTTCACTTGTGAATAACTCCTTGACTCCTCACTGTCTGCACAATGCAGAAACCCATAGCCACAAAAATGTTCACAACAGGTATCTAATTTCTTGCTGTGAAATTATAAATCCATGTGCTTTAAACAATCTTGTCCTTGAAGACGGTAGTTTTTAAATACACAAAACCAAAAAGACAGTTTACACCTGCATGAGAGTTGCTTCAACACAAGAAGCATGACACCTTCCTCAGCAAACAACCCTGCTTGATTGGCACTGTATCCATGTCTCCACACAGTGCTTGCAACATCAACAAGATACATTGCAGAACTTGCCAAGATTCCCATGGCAGCACTTTTAAAAGTCCACAACCTCTACCACCTAGAGCATGGGCAGAACTGCCAACTACACGTTGCCCTCGGAATGATGCATTTTGATTTGGTCATTTATGCAATGTCACAGCACCAAACTAATTACTCCATCTATCTCCTCTTCTCTTTCTAAAGAACTGGTCAGCATTACCACTCCAGTTGCCCTGAATCACTTGAATAGCTAATGAGGATTGGAAAACAAACGTCCAAACCTCCAAATTTTATTCACATTAAAAGCAGTTCATAAATACAAGTTCAAAGTTAGAAGGCATGAAATAATCTTGGGCAGGCACCATGATTACCCCAGGCGTGACTAAAGGAATGTTATGCTTGAGGGATAGGAATGCTTATATCTGCCCGTCATCAACTTTGCGCCACACAACCCGCTCAGCGAAAGTCTCTCTTGTTGCCCATTAAATTAGAAAAGTGATGGAGAGTACAGACTGACCACGCAGAAGCCACAAATCTGGCCACGGGTAGGCTAGGTGACCCATTCAATATGGCCTCTGCCATTGATAAAATTGCAGTGAGGGCAGTCAGTTGGACAGACCACATGTAATATGGCTCCCCAATCTATGGGTTCACCTTCTTGTTTTCACATCCACGGGTAGCCTGTTAAATTCAGCCCTTTGAGTTTATCCCTGGCCTGTAGCATTATTCTTGCAGTGACATTGGTGTAACAGGTAAGTTACATGAGAATTATATGATCAGGAAAATATTGCTCATCAAAATTGGTTTCTGTCAGTCAGAACAGCTAACAAATAACTTGGAGTTCACGGTTATTTGTCATATTTGAAAGGTAACATGACAAGTAATGCAGTTAAGACAAAATGCTCTATTTCCATTAATAACAAAACAGATATGTTCCCTCTTAATTTTCTGCAATTTGAGTTTTCAATCTTCTTATTGGTTCTTATTTTAGACCAAATTTTGGCAGCATTTTAAACATTAAATTGCTGCCATTCATACATAATCAAGCCATATTCACTGCTCTCCCAAGATACTATTCTCTGAAAAAATTTCAAACTAGAATTTCTTTGCTTTTAATATTGTCACCAATAAACCCATCTGCATATCATCAATGTTTGCAAAGAACAAGTAGTCCTCAATTAGATCTAGTAAATTAAGTACTGCAAGGCTAAGTCTGAATCTAAAGGTAAGAATTGTAAAATCAAGGCATTGCTCAAACAGGAGCCAAATGTGCCAATGAGAACAAGGTTGATGTTAATCAAGATTTGGCAGCAGCTAGAACATGACCAGTAAGGTTCTGGATAGCCTCAAACTTACATAAGGTACAATGTGGAAGACTAGTCAAAAGGGTATCGGAATAGTCAAGTCTAGAGGTAATAAATGCACAAATGAAGAAAAAAACAGGCAAGTTTTTCCCACTCTGGGGATGCAGATCTAAAGTAATCAACAACGAACCAGAGAAATGTTATGAATTAGATTACATTGCCTGAAAGAAAACTAAATATTAAATATCAATATGGATTGAAGACTTGAAAGAGGGAAAAATGTAAGGAATAGGCAATGAGCAAGGGAATAGGATTAATTGGATAATTCTCTACAACAAAACAGGGTTACACAATTGGTTTAGTAGCCTTCTTCTGACCGGTTCAATACTACGTTCTACTGTGCAACGTCTTCAGCTTTCATCCCACAAATGCAGGCAGGAAAATGATCAGCTTAAAAAGCAAGCAAAGTTCATTAATAGTGGCAAGGTGATAAACTGAGTCATTTAAAATTTTATTCCATCGTAGAATGAGGGCAACTGTCCCAAAGCCAGCATCTGTTGCTCACCCTAACTCCCCTCAAGGAGTTGATGGTGAGTCATCTTCTTGAACTGCTATAGTCATCTGGTATAGGTACATCTGCAGCACTGAGAGGAAAGGGCTTCCAGAGTTTTGATCGAGTGACAGTGAAGGTACAGCAATACAGTTCTGAGTCAAAATGGTAGGTGCTTTAAGGGGAACTTGGAGGTAATGGCATCTGATGCCACTGTTCTTCACAGTTGTACAGGTATTAGGCTTGGAAGGTGCCAAAGGACAGCTTTATTTCTAACATTTACCCTTTGACAGAAATTATGAAAGAATTTACAGGAGGGCACTTGGATCAGTTCAAGGTAATCAGGCAGATTCAACAAGGCTTTGTGAAAGAGAAATTGTATTTGACCAAACTACTTGCGTTCTTTGAGAAGGAAACATGTGCTGTGGATAAAGGGGAAACAGGAGGATATATTACACTTAGGCTTCCCACAGACATTTGATAAGGTGTCACATCAAAGGTTATGGCAGAAAACGAAAACACCTGGTGTAATTGTTAATATTTTTGGAGAAAAAATTTCACCCTTTTTTATCTCATCCATACATTTATTACAACTTATTAAATTGGTGTAACATTTGGCACAGATAGAATATTGCCGTGTAAGTGGATCTTTTTCAGTATGGCAAGATGTAATAAATAGTGCACCACAGTGATCAGTACTGGGAACTCAACTGTTCACAATTAGATAAACAACGGACAAAGGTACAGAAGGGATAGTAGGAACTGCAGATGAAGGGTCTAGGCCCGAAACGTCAGCCTTCCTGCTCCTATGAGGCTGCTTGGCCTGCTGTGTTCCTCCAGCTCTGCACTTTGTTGTCAAAGGTACAGAAGGAATGGGTTTCCAAATTTTCTGACCAAACAATGGTAAGTAGTAAAGTAACTTGTGGAAGACGACAGAAAGAGGTTACAAAAAAGTGGATAGGTTAAGTAAATGGGCGAAGATATGGCAAATGGGGAAATTGTAACATTGTTTATGTTGGCAGGAAGGATAAAAATGCACATCATCTAAATGGTGAGAGAATGCAGGGAGACACAGGGGGATCTAGGTGTCATTATGCATGAATTGCAAAAAGATAGGATGCAGGTACAACAAGAATTAAGAAGGCTAATAGAATGTTATTGGTTATCAGGAGAAGAACTGAATACAAAAGGAGGTTATGCTTCGGTTATATAGAGCACTGGTAAGATTGCAACTAGAGTACTGTGCGCAGTATTTGTCACCCTATTTAAAGAAAGTGTGTAACTCCTTTGGAGCCAGTTTAGGGCCAGATTACAAGATTAATACTTGGAATGAGCAAGTTGTCTTATGAGGAAAGTTTGGATAGGCCAGGCTTGCATCCCGTGGAGTTTACAAATATAAGTGATTTGATTGAAACAGATAAAATCCTGGGTGATCTTAACAGGGTAAATGTGGAGAGGATGTTTCCTCTTATGGAAGAATCTAGAACTAGGGTTCACTATTTACATTTTCAAGGATTGTCTGTTAAAACAGAGATTAGGTGAAAAATAATTCTGACAGGATTGAGTATCTTTGGAACCCTCTTCCTTGTATAACTTTAAGGCAGAGGTAGATGGATTCTTAAGGAAAGGTCGAAAGGTTATCGGGGTAGGCAGGAATGTAGATTTGAGGTTATAATCGGATCAGCAATGATCTTATTAAATGGCGGAGCAGACTAGAGGAGCTGAATGGCCAACTCTGACTCCTTGTTCATAACTTCATACATAAGGAGCCTTAGCAAGTTGATGCAGTACATAATACTGCCATTGTGGTTCGGCAGCAGAGTAAATGTTTAAGTTCATAAGTAGGCTGGTGATCAGACTGGCTTATTTGCCCTGGATGACTGAAGTTTGAATGTTGTTGGAGCTGCAGTCATCCAGGCGAGGATAAAGTGTTCTACGACAATCTTGACTTTTGCCTTGTAGATGGCAAAATACTTTCCTCGAGTCAGAAGCTGAATAACTTGCTGCAGAATTTTCAGCCTCCAAATAGCTCTTGGAGATGGTAATTTTATGGCTAGTCCAATTCAGCTTCTATCACTGGTAAGCCACTGTTGATGGTGGGGAATTCAGCACTGGTACTACAGTGGAATACTAAGTATAGATGGTTAAATTTGATCTTAAGGGAAATATCATTGCTTAACTCATGGCCAAAGTGCAATGCAGTTAACAAATATTCAAACATGTAAGTTTACTTACAGGCACATTGCATTTCATTAGCCTTTTTTTAAATATTATTTAAAAAACTCAAATTTGTCAGTGTTTATTTGATTTAAAAAAACTTGAAAAATTCTGCCTTGTGATTTATCATTCATTTTTGTTTCTAGTCCTCTTCTTAAAAGAAATATGCAGGGCCAGAATTAGCTGAAACAACAGAAGCAATAACCCGCATTATAAATGTGCAAATCAAATCAACAGTATGTGGTGAGAAAGAGATACACCATGAATAGCAAATTGACAAGTTGCTGGCCAGCACAAGCTGCTCTGTTTTCAACTGAAGGAAAATAATGTCTCAGTCTTAACTTTCGTTTCTGGACGTTGCTACAATGTCACATTAATTGTCTATTAAAATTTCCATGATGTTTAATCTTGTAATTACCAACGCAAGTGTCTTTTTGAACTTTGTAATATGAACCCTTGTGACAATCAAGTGCTCACATCCAAAAATAAAGAATTAAAAGCATAGAATTGTATTTCAAAAGTTAAGTATTAAAAATGTGAAACCTCAATTATTTTGCTTACTTTCCCTGTCTCTTTTCACTCAATTATTTCACCTCCCCTCTATCCCACCCATTTCTCCTCCATAGCTAACACTGGATTCATTTGCTACATTGCACCTTCCTCATGGCTGTTTATCAATCCTTGTATCTCATTAGTCAAATAGATACACCGTTATCCCATGACTCATGAAGGTTTCAGATACTGTTGCCCTTGCTGTACTAATATTGGCTCCAACTTCAAGCAATTTTGTAAGCATTTTAAAAAAAACTTAATGTGCATAACAACACATGTACAAGATGCTCCATTCTAGAATTATTAGGACAAGAGTCTGCTGACCAAACAGTGGTTATGCCAGCATTGAGAGGAGTTGTGCATGGGACTCTGCAGAATCCCCATCATAGAATTGCCCAGGAAATTGAGTTTGCTTCTGGGCAATTCCTCTGCACCTAGAATCCTCCGAAACTCTCAATAACAAATCAAAGACTTTAATGGCTCTGATTAAATTAAGTAAAATAGTAATGCATAAAATGTTAGATTATTAACTACATAGTTTAACTCCTGAGTTATAATTAAACTGACCCAACAAAGACCCCTTCCACCCCAGTTATACCCTCTTGCAACATCTTCCTTCAGGCAGAAACTACAGAAGCTTAAACATTTACCAACAGGTTCAAGAATAGCTTCTTCCCCGCTATTATTAGACGCAGAATGGGCCCCGCCAACTTAAAAGCTAATGTTGATCTTGTTTTTGAGCACCTGCTGTGCAGCCATAGCCTTGCATGCCTCACTCGGTCTAAACCCCCTATGATCTGCAAGTCCTTGTATGTTATGATCTGCCTGTACTGCATGCAAAACACAACTTTTCACTGTACTTAGATGCATCTAACAACAATAAATCAAAAGTCAATACCTACCTCACACACCCCCAACTACATCATCCCCACATCACTTACACTGCCCAGTCTCTGACCCAATGCCCCCAGGACCCAACAACCCCATACCTGGCCACATTACCAGTCCCAGAGATCTGACACCCTTGACCCAGAACCAGACACACTCCTCTCTGCCAGACCCGAAACCACCTGCTCCTACTGAACCAGATCTCTCCAATGCCGGCCAGTGGGCCAAACCCACACACCATGCCAGTGGACCTGAACCAACACCACAACCATAGACAACAGCTGTCAAAGTGGCTGTGAGGGTCTTTAAGTTTTAAAATACAACAGCTGACTGCTGCAAAAAAGGGGCCATGGTTTGCCTTCCTCTGACTGCCATACATTAATGAAAGAACTGTCAGAATGTAATAATGGGTCCACATTTCTGTAGGAGACTCAAGTGGAATATCCCCTCAGCAATGCAGAGCTCTCTTTTGTAAAAAAGAACAGGAGTGGCAAATTGTAGAGATTGCCATTCCATGGAAAATCTAGCTCATATTGTTTTCTTATGCTGGTCTTACATACTGGAAATATGGGGACAACATGACAATTGCCAACTCCAGACTATGCAGTGCAGTTGGTGAGGTGCTTGAAACTTAACACAGCAAGTGAATGGGGTGGGATTAACAGCATACAGTTAAATGCTCATAAATATACTGCTATGCAAAAACACTGACAGAAATGAATGCATGCCCTTTGATATGAAGTTAGCTAAGTACACTGAAGCAGTCCTTCTCCAAGTGCAGTAAAACCTGGACAATATCCAGGTTTGGATTGACATAAGTGGCATTTAACATTTCTGCCACATAAGTGCTGGCAATGACCATCTCCAACGAGAGAATGTAACCATCTTCTCTTCATATTTTAATGGCATTACCACTGAATCCCCCACTGTCTTTGTAGGGCTTTGCCATTGACCAAAAATGAAATTTGACTAGCTATATAAATATAGTAGCTACAAGAACAGATCAAGGTTAGGAATCTTGCAGCAAATATCTCACCTTATGATCACCAGCTACAAGTCACATGTTGGGAGCATGATAGAACATTCCCACTTGCCTAGATGAGTACAGTTCCAACAACACTCATGGAGCTTGACATGATCCAGGACAAAGCAGCTCACTTCATTGTCACCACTTCCACAAACATTCACTCCTTCCATTACTGATGCTCAGTAGCTGCCATCTGCAAGGGGCACTGCAGAAAACTGCCAAGGGTCCTTAAGACAGTAAGTTCCAAATCCACAGACACTACCAACTAGAAGGGCAAAGTCAGCTGATACATGGCACATTACCACTTGCAATTTGTACTTGCACTTCATGATCACTGGGTCAAAATCCTGGAACTCCCTTCCTAATGGCATTGTGGGTATAGCTACACTGAATGGACTGCAGTTGTTCAAGACGACAATGTACTACCGCCTTCTCAAGGACAACTAGGGATGAACAATAAATGCTGAATCAGCCAGCACATCCCATGAATGAATATTAAATATATAACAAAAATCACCCTGATAGAGGTAAAAAGTCTGGGGTATACAGTTTCAAGCCAACTTGAAGCAGGTGGACCAAGTACACACAAGTAGGTTGCAAAACCAATAAATGGATGTTCATTCTCAGATCCTTCATGTTCCCCATCTCTGGGCTGTTATTGATCTACACTGACTTCATTCACCCTTTGGTTGACCATATCCTAGTTTCTATCACATGCAAACTGTCCAAACTGAAAAAATACAGATGCAAGTGCTATGATTCATGTACAAATGACACTTAAAATCAATGCTCTTTCATGTCACAAAACTCAATCTTATAAACAAAAAGTTAAAACTTGTACTAAGTTTAGAAAGTTTCTCAGGGAAAACACCCAATTTCAGGACGGATTACCTTGACCCAGAGTAATCAAGGCAATTCAGAAGAACAATTAAATTCAATTCCATAAGATGCAGGACAGAGAAGGCTCCAATTTAGTTATTAAATGGGTCCTCAAATGGAGTACTTAAATGATAAAACATACATGTATATCTACCTACAACATAGGAATGGTGCACTGGTTTACAATATTAATATAATTCTAGTTCATCATTAGCTTTCAATTAATATCCCATCCACCAGTTCCACTAACTGCTGAATTTATCTATTTTTGCTACTACATGATGATCACACTTGCACATTTTAACCAGATTTTGTAGTCAATGCATGAATTTTTTTATGAAAGCCACAATGTATGCGTTTTCTGAATGAAGTACCATTTTTATTGTTAGGCCTACTGTAAATACAAAACATATTAATGACATTTAAACAGTAGAAGTGTGATACTGCAAGTAGCCAGTTAAACACAATGATTAATTAAGTTTTTTACCAAAGAAATGACATACATTTACTACAATGTTAAGATTTTCTTTAATATGTACACTATTTTACTTACCTACAGTCTCTACGAGAACTAGATCATATCCTGCCCCTTCACATAAAATAATTGTTTCATTTGTGGTTCTGGTTACTCCTCCCAACATACCCAAAGTTGGTGATGGGCGGATATACGCATTCATATCCCTTGAAAGTTCAGTCATCCGTGTTTTGTCACCCAAGAGTGACCCTGAAAATTGAAACAGCAAAGGTGAAATCAAGGTATTCCATGAAATATAGTATCCCTATATTTGACACCATTCCAAGAGTGTTGTAATTTTGAAATGCTCCAAATTTGAATACTATTAATTGCCATTTATTCTAGTAAAAGAATAATCCATATTAGCAAAAAGACCAGCAAGCTATCAAAGAAAGAACTCATTGAAACGAATTAAAGAATTTTCCAACACAGAAGTTAGTTATTTGGCCTGTTGAGCCTCTACCAGCTCTTTGAAAACTGCAAATTAACGCCAGACTCTATACATCTCAGAATCGCTACAGTGCAGAAGAGACTGTTCAGCCCATCAAGTCTACACCAACTCTCCAAAGAGCATCCCACCCCAGTCCCAACCCCTGGTTCTAAATCATTCTTCCCTCCTTCCAGTGTAAGGAGTAACAGAAAATCTCCTGGCCATGATTCAAATTTGCCATTTTCCTGTAAACTGTTCTCTTTGCCAATTTCTTTAGTGAAAGGAAGAGAGGGAAATGCACTTTCAGACACACTGAAAGGGGTGAATTCTCAGTCAGTGAAAGAAAAACAGTAACAAAAACAGAAACTGCTGGGAAAGCTCAGCAGATGTGGCACCATCTGTGGAGAGAAATCAGAGTTAATGTTTTGAGTCTAATGACCGTTCCTCAGAAACAAAAATAGCACCAGGGTGGAAACCATATCCCTTATCAGCAAAGAACGGAAAGAAAGCAGAATAAACTGAAAGAAAATTCAATGACATTTGAGATTCTGAGTGGTGCCAGAACTATTTCCTTTGACTGTTCCCTTCCTCACCAATAATACTTTTGTCTTATCTTGTCCTTTTGTATATTTGTTTGCATGTGTCTGGGAATTTTAAAAAAAGGGATGGAGTCTAAACTCGAATCAGAGATAGTAGGAACTGCAGATGCTGGAGAATCCGAGACAACAAGGTGCAGGGCTGGATGAACACAGCAGGCCAAGCAGCAT